>NW_026891695.1:0-69735 GCF_015708825.2 Lethenteron reissneri
GGCAAGTCCACTCAGCTCCACGTCCTCCTGTACCACATCACTCCATCTCTTCTCCCCCGTGCCGCGCCCGCTAGCCCCCTCGATCCGGCCGAACAAAATCTGTTTCAGCATGCGGTGACTGGGCATGTGGGCTACATGACCCAGCCAACGCAACCTTGCCTGCCGGAGGAGCTCACCATGGGAACTGTGTCTCTTTCAAGGATTTGTGAGCTCCTCACACAATCCAGCATGGTTAAACCCAGGATAGATCGTAGGCAGGCCAGCCTAAATGTTTCTAACCGGCGAAGATGTTTATTTAGGGGGGTCCACGTTTCGCAAGCGTAGAGAAGGAGGGAATGACCGTGGCCGAGAAGACCTGAACATTCGAGTGGAGCAACAGACCAGGTAGCTTCCACACAGCGTTACGCAACAGATGAAAAGATAATGCCACTCGACTGATTCGAAATGAGACCTCTGCTGTCAAACCGGAGCCGGTCATAAGCACACTGCCCAGGTATGGGAAACTCTCCACTCTCTCCACAACTGCCCCATCACCAATTGGGAGTTGTGGGGGTGGGTCCGATGGTACAAAATACCCAGGCAGGTGCTTAGTTTTGGTGGGGCTGATGGTAAGGCCACATACATACACACACAGACATACACACACATACATACACACATACATACACAGAGACAAACACATACACACAACACACACATACATACACACAAACACATACACAATACACACACACATACATGCAGACACACAGACACACACATAACACACATACGTACACACGCATACATACACAGAAACACATACACACCATACATACACACACACACATACATGCACACAAACACATGCACACACGTACATACACACATACATACAGACATGCAGACATACACATAAAGACATACAAAAAAACCGACATACATACACACACACACACACAAACAATACACACACATACACACATACATAGAGACACACAGACATACACATAAGCACATACACACATACACATGACCCGGCTTCGCCCGGGACTTGGATCCATGATGGCCGGCCGCCTTTGTCTCCCCAGTGACGATGTTCACACACGACAGCAGTTACGCGTTTGAGGCTGAGTCGACCTAGGGGAGGCCCAGGTCCGTTTCAAATAATCGTCAGCGGTGGTGGGCGTGAGTTGGAATGGAACTGGGGTCGCTCAACCAGCTTAATGACTATTTGTACAAAGAACATATAAAGAATTGATTATAATAACCAGGCTACAGTCCACATTATAGACTGGCAGTACACGCACTCAGCTTCATAAGCAGGCTAGAGTGTACATGATAGAGTGGCAGTACGCTCACCGAGTTTAATAAGCAGGCTACAGTCTACATGATAGACTGGCAGTACGCTGACCCAGCTTAATGACTATTTGTACAGTGAACATTTAAGTAATCGATTGTTGGCGCGTTGGGTTTAAAAGTAATATAAATTGCACACATTGTGGTGGGGGTGGAGTGAATAGTAGGAAAAACTTTGATGAATTTACCTCAGAGTGGCGTGGTGGGTGTCGAGGCCTAGTAGCGTGCAGAGCCTGCGGCCTCGCCAAAATTGTCCAGCCAGCAAAGGCAGGGTACGGGTGGCGTGCCTTCCCCCCCCTCTCAGCGCTCCAACAATACTGTGTAATGGCTATTATTTAATTATTTACGGAGCCTATGAAAGTGGCGAAGGCGTGGCTAGCCGTTGGCAGGGGCAACTGCCGTCCAATGAAACTGCAGCCCTTGGCGAAGGCGTCGCTAGCCGTTGTCAGGTCCAATGAAAGCGGCGAAGGCGTCGCTAGCCGTTGCCAGGGGCAACCGCCGTCCAATGAAAGTGCGTATGGTCCGAAATCCACACACACACAGACAGACAGACATGCACGATTTTATATATATAGATGGCTTCGTGTACAAACCTTTGATGGTAGCCAGGAGGTTTGCAGAGAACCTTGGTCTCGGAAAAGACAATTTCATGAGAGCCCACCGAGTTGTAGCAATGATCGGCAACGGCCGAAGAATCAGTTCTGCCGTGTTTCAGATCTGACTTGTGCTCGCGGACACGATCAGAAACATGACGTTTTGTTTCTCCAATGTAGCAATCACCACAAATGCAACTAAATGTGTAGACTCCAGGATACTGTAAGTCAGGAACGACATCCTTCACAGATGGAATCAGATCACGGATTTTATGCACTGTACTGAATCGGACTTGGATCTTATGTTTGTTTAGAATTTTGGAGATCTTTTTGGTCACGCCTGCTATGTATGGTAACGTGATAGTTTTGGTCGGAGTTTCATGTGGCTGTTTCTGTGTGGTGGGAGAAACAGCTTGGCGGATAGTGCGGTCAGAGTATGCGTTCATCCTGAGGCCCTGTACATGTCTTAATTCACCGGCCAGGTGGTGTTGGTCAGAAATGCCATGGGCTCTGTGGTATAGCGTTTTGATGAGAGAATTATTTGAGATGGGTGGTGGTGGGAATCCGGTTTCAAGTAGGAATCTGTGTGGGTGGATTTCCTGTAGGCAGAATGTCCCAAGGATCCGTCAGGCCTCCTCTCAAACAGAATATCCAAGAATGGTAGTTTACCGTCTTTCTCCACTTCCATGGTGAATCTGATGGATGGGTGTCTAGAATTGATGTGGTCCAAGAAGTGGTTCAATGCTGGGAGGCCATGTGTCCAGATGACGAAAGTGTCATCCACATACCTCTTCCACAGGGAAGGACGCAGGGTGGATGTCTGGATGGCGTCTGATTCAAACTTTTCCATGAACATGTTGGCTATAACTGGTGACAAGGAGGAGCCCATAGGGGTACCCTCATTCTGTTTGTAGAAGGTGCCATTCCAGGTAAAATAGGTGTTGGTGAGGCAATGCCTAACCAGCGCAGGTACATCAGAATTCAATCCATGTTGGACTAAGTCCTCAATTATTGTTAGGGTGTCCGGTACTGGGACTTTGGTAAACAAAGATACTACATCAAAGCTGACGAGGATGTCATCAGGAGATAGTACCATGTCCTTAACCATAGAGACTAATTGGGTTGAGTTGAGTACTGCCGAAGAGGTCTTGCCTGTGAAGGGGAGCAGAGTATCTGATAGAAAACGGGCTAGTTTGTATGTAGGAGAGTTTATCGTCGACACGATGGGTCGTAGCGGGGTGCCTTCTTTATGGATTTTGGGAAGACCATAGAGTCTGGGAGGTCTAGCCTCCGATGGTTTTTAGAGAGGGACGTTTGCTTGGTTCGATTAGGGAAGTCGAACTCGTGATGATACTGTTGGTTGTTGTCGTTAGGCTTTTAATGGGATCGTTTTTAATTTTGGAGTAACTCCCATCATTAAGAAGGTCCAGGATTTTGTTGTTGTATGAATCTTTATCCATGATGACCGTGGCATTGCCCTTGTCTGCTGAGAGGATGACTATATCATCTCTCTTTTTATGGTCCGCGAGTTCAGAGCGTTCGTTTATGCTGATGTTACTGGTGGGTTTCTATGCATTCTTAAGAATAGTAGCTATTTCAGCTCTTGCTACATCCGCATGGATGTGTCCTTTGCCTCTGAGGGCTACATCAATCTGAGAAATCATATCCTCTACTGGTATATATTTAGGGGTGACGGCAAAATTTAGTCCTTTGGCCAGTACCGTTTTTAGATTGTCAGAAATTGGGATGTTACTCTGATTAATCACAGTCTTGTTAACATCCAGATAATGTTTTACCTACGTGACTTTACCGAAAAAACCTAAGAATATGAATCCTTGCAGTCACGAAAGCTTCAAATCTAGAACTCCTTACTTACTAACAACTATCATTATTCATTACTGGAGGGGTTTCCCCCCTCCCTACCTGAAAATCCTGGCTCAGCCTCTGAGTGTGTGACAGTGTCAAGTTTGTGTTTGCAGTAAAGTCTATTAACTCTTTTGAGCACGGACGTTATATCAAAACAGTAGTTTCTTTTTCTTTTCCTCTGGAACTCTTTGTAAGAATGCAGTCAGGAAGTTATCACAGCACACGTGGAGCAGCTAAAGTCGGAACTGTTCATCACATAAATCAAGGACATCTGTGCCTGGCTTTACACCTCTTAGTTGCGATTGAACATTCATTTATGCATTTGTGCATAACACAAATTATTATTTTCAACACCCTTTGCTATGTCAGCTGAATTTAGCTTTCATAAACATTTATTTTGAAGCCAGACAGCCAATATTGTGTGCTCGGAGTTTTGGGTTAACATTCATTTTGAAGATACGAGGGCTTCCAGGCATGTTTATGACCATTTGCCCTCTCATTGTGTGCCATAACAGCCCGTGTGATGAATTTGGGACACTTTTTCACGCTATCATAAATATATGAATGAGTATAGACGTGTAAGTCACGTGTTACTGTGTATATGTATTGATACTGATGTGTAGATGGTGTGGATATAACTTTTTCTCTTCCTGCAGAATTGGTCTGATGGAGCAGAGGCACTCGGCGCAGCTCGGTGCAAAAAGGCATCAATGTGACCAGTGTGCATACAGCACGGATTGTCCTGCAAATTTGACACGGCACCAGAGAACTCACACAGGAGAGAAACTTTTCATGTGCAGTGTGTGTGGGAAGGCGTTTTCACAGTCATCTACTCTTGTAACACACCAGAGAACACACGGGAGAGAAACCCTTCAGGTGCACTCCGTGCGGGAAGGCGTTTTCAGATTTATCTTCTCTTCATGTACACCAGAGAACACACACGGGAGAGAAACCCTTCAAGTGCAGTGTGTGTGGGAAGTCGTTTGCACGTTCATCTACTGTTGTAGCACACCAGAGAACTCACACAGGAGAGAAACCCTTCAAGTGCAGTGTGTGTGGGAAGGCGTTTGCACGTTCGTCTACTGTTGTAGCACACCAGAGAACTCACACAGGAGAGAAACCCTTCAAGTGCAGTGTGTGGGAAGGCGTTTTCACAGTCATCTACTCTTGTAACACACCAGAGAACACACACGGGAGAGAAACCCTTCAGGTGCACTCCGTGCGGGAAGGCGTTTTCAGATTTATCTTCTTTTCATGTACACCAGAGAACCCACACAGGAGAGAAACCCTTCAAGTGCAGTGTGTGTGGGAAGGCGTTTTCAGATAAATCAAACCTTGTAAAACACCAGAGAACACACAGGAGAGAAACCCTTCAAGTGCAGTGTGTGTGGGAAGGCGTTTTCACAGTCAACTCATCTTGTAGCACACCAGAGAACACACGAAGAACCCTTAAAGTGCAGTGTGTATGGGAAGACGTTGCACTAACTCTTGTAACACACCAGAGACACACGGAGAGAAGGCATTACACTTTCACCAAATCTTCAAAGACACCAGAGATCACGCATTTATATGGGCTTGCTTAATCGCCTCGGCAATTCGGAGTTTTGTATCGTATCTCGTCTCAAACACTCGAAGAGCATCCCCAAGTAGCAGCTGCCCCTGTGTGGCACAAGGTGGTGACCCTGCACCGCCTGCATGTGGACAAGAGCCTGTCAGTAGGGGCGATGGTTGATGTGGCATCTCAGTTGTGCAGTTTGTAGGTAATGTTTAGAATTGCATCAATTTTGACCCAGATGCCAGCATGCAGTGGCCGACTCGTTTTCAATGACACAATAGTTTGTTGTACATACACTGTTAAGCAGACGGTATCATTTAAAATAGCTTCTTGTTAATGAGTAACCTGATGCAGCATATTTCAATGCAGTAATTCAATTTTGTTAAAATTACTCAATTATTTTGAATGAATAATTGTCTGATGGTGTGCGTACATGTAACATTTTGTCTATAAGGGTCAAACATTGAATAAGTAATGTTAGGACAAAGTGTGTTATTCGATTAATGTGTACAGATAACTCAGGTGAGACTCATTGTTCTTGTGATACAGGTCAAAGGATATTTTTGTGTTTTCAGGAAGCGTCTGCCTCTGGGAGCAACTCATTGTCTTTGAAATAGGGAGCACACTCGGATCATTAATAAGTTACAAGGCATACCACTCAAAGTTACACGTAGGAGATACATTCTTTACAACACGAATTATAATTTTTATGGCGTGTTGACGTAGATTTTGTCGAACTAGGATTAGAATGCTCCTTGCTGATTAATATCTGGATGTTCGTAACCATCGGTTAAAGCAAGCCTGGCTGCTCTTGAGACGCTGTGCACCAATAAGGGTCCACAGGTGGCTTGCACTGAATCATGACGCACTCCCAGAAGGCTGTGCTAGTTATAGTTGTGTAAAACATTCCTTTGTTTCGTGGAGAGATCGATAAATGAAAGATGTCGTGTCTGCTGATCTGCTTCATAGCAAGGAAGTAATTTGAAGAGCACATTTGAAATTAATTTTTGGTACAGATTTGTATTCGGTTACAAGGCATCTAGTAGATACATTCTCCACAGCAACACTCATTCGAATTTTGCATGACGTCTTATATGTTATAATTTTGTATTATGTGTTGACATAGATTTTGTCGAATTAGGACAAGAAATGGTCCTTGCTGATTAACGTCTGGATGTTCACAACCATGGGTTGAAGCAAGCCTGACTGCCTGCAGCCCCCTCAACCATTTACGGCTTTGGGCCAGGAAAGTCACAAAAAAATTGCACACGAACGACGCATCCACGCAAACTCCCGATGCTCCGTTTTGAAGTTTAAAATGAAACAACTTTTATTGTATATTGTTTTGAATTTGATCATTGTTTTCATTAAAAGCTGATATCATTTTACAGCTGGAAGACTTAATTGAAAACTACATTTCGTGTGAATTTTCTCGTCGTTAAGTAGATGGCCTTGCCGGGGATTCGGTTCTATGTGGACTTTCACCTGGTTGGGATCGCGGGTCGAGATAAGGCGACACAGAGCTGGCCGTGCCAGAAGACCGCCGTCTGCAGATCGATTTCAACGCGATCGAACGTCTGTCCCTGTGCTTCCGTCGTTCATGCAGGGGGCGCGTAGTTTACAGCGCCCCCTGCATGAAAGCGACGGAATGTGCAGCGTTCGTCACGAAGTTGTGCGCTTATATGAAAGAGTATCGCCAGTGGGTTTTCAAACTAACTTCATCTTACAGAAATCAATTTCGCGTGAGCCCACCGCATTGCAACAATGCTCAGCTGAGCGGGGCGAGCCACGGTGGGGGAGGGGGTCACCTCATCTTTGTCACGTGCCGTAGCTCCGTGACTTCTGCCGCGACAATGTCTGGATGTTTTCGCCTGAGGACGACTGCTCGTGTAGCGATCGAAACGTCTTGATTTATTATTATTATTTTATTTTTTCTTCCTTCGTGATTTTACTGAAAGAACCAAGAAGAAGTATGAAAGACGTCTTGTCTGCTGATCTTGTTCATATCCGTGTACATCGATATCCCACATTGCTCACACGTTCACACCACACACAATGAAATAAATAGAAACAAGAACGACTTCTGGGGATGGGCAAAGATCGAGGAATCTCTTTCAATGGAGCGAGTTCAGTGTGCTCGAGTCAACATCTCTCTGTTCGCATCTGTGTCTCTCTCTCTGCCTGTGTCTCTCGTCGTCTCTGTGTTCCTCTTGTCTGTGTCTGTCCGCCTGTCTTGTCTGTCTGTGTCTGTCAGCGTCTGTTCCACCGGAGTCAACGACTGCCAGTAGCAGGAGGCGCATGTTCAACTCCCACGACTACACGCCACTCAAACTTGCTCCCAACACACAAAGACAAAGATCCCCGTATAGCCTTAACAGACTGTAGGGGCAAGTGCTGTTAGCGAGCACCTAAGACAAAGATCCCTGTATAGCCTGCACAGAATGTTGTGGCAAGTGCTGTTAGTGAGCACCTATTAAGGGTGGGACGGCACACGAGGGGGGGTCCAGCACCACGTCCGGCCGCCTTTGTCTCCCCAGTGGCGATGTTGACACCGCTCCGGTTCTGGTTTGAGGCCGAGTCGACGTAGGGGAGGCTCAAGACCGGCTCAGAAAGTCGTCACTGGCGGTGTTGGCCACGAGCGGGAATGGAACTCGGCTGGTCGGTGCGGAGCGCAGCGCTCACCACGACACTGCCGCTCCCCTTCTTCTTGGTTCTGTCGGTAGTCACGTAGAATGGAAATAATAAAATAATAAAAATAAAACAATAAAATAATTCCACGACGTTTCGGCCACAACGCAAGCAGCCGTCCTCAAGTGGAGAACAGGTCTGTCGAGAAGACAGAGTCTGAATGACATACCCCATTCATTCAGACTGTCTTCTCGACAGACCTGTTCTCCACCTGAGGACGGCTGCTTGCGTTGTGGCCGAAACGTCGTGAGAATTATTTTATTGTTTTATTTTTATTATTTCCCTTCTACGTGACTTTACCGAAAGAGCCAAGAAGATGAATCCCTGCAGTTACGAAAGCTTTAAATCGAAACTGCCGCTCCCCTCCTGTAAACAAACTTGAACTCCGACCCCGCTCTCTGACGTCACCGCGCAGCGTGACCTCATCGGCGTCAAACGCCAGGGGGCGGTGTGCGTCGCTAGTGACGTCATGTCACCCACCCCCGGTGAGTGGCGGCTCATTAACATAAGGTTTTAGTGAAAGTCGTCGCGAGTTTGTTGCGACGTGTTCAGCATCCGTGCCCCATCCCTCCACGTGTGAGCCGGGCTCATTTACATAATTTATTTAAGTTACAGAGCCGCTCATTGCGGAAAGGAGTGTCTTGTACCCCGGAAGTGACGTCACGGCCTGCTGCCGCGTGGCGTCGCGAGGTAGCAGGAAGTTGCAGCTCCGCGTGTGAAATGAAATCCGAGGTGAGAAATTTTCATCGTGGGTGGTGGTTGTGGTGGTGGTTGTGGTGGTGGTTTTGGTGGCTGTGGTGGTGTTTGGTGGTGGTTGTGGTGGTTGTGGTTTTTGTGGTGGTGGTTGTGGTGGTGGTGGTTGTTGTGGTGGTGGTGGTTGTGGTGTGGTTGTGGTGGTGTTTTGGTGGTGGTGATGATGGTGGTTGTGGTGGTGGTGGTTGTGAAGGTTTGGTGGTGGTTGTGGTAGTGGTTGTGGTCGTGGTGGTGATGTGGTGGTGGTTGTTGTGGTGGTTTTGTTGTGGTATGCGGTGGTTGTGGTGGTAGTTGTGGTTGTTGTTGTGTACCGAGGTAGAGCCTCGCTCTTTCTCTCGTTAGGGATGTCAATTGAGTAGCAGCGAGCATGGAAGCGATGTCCAGGTTGGAACTTTACAACGCGGGGCCTTGCCTCCTGCCCTCGCCTGATCGCCGTTTGCTTCAATTATCCGCTTAGTTTAGCAATCTTTGGAAGAACGTAATCAGCCAGGCTATGCGTTAATTGTGTGTTGACCGACTCTATGTTGTATTGCATTACATTTCCAAATTTACGAAGTTGTTTGATTACGTGTGCTCTCTCTCTCTGTGTCCTCTACTGCAGTCACCAAACCTCCAAATCTCTCATTGACACAAGGCCCTAATTATGTTATAATAATTATAATGTTATAATAATAATATGTTATAATAAATATGTTATAATAATTAAATTAAGATATGATTATATGTTATAATAATGATACTATGTTATAATAATTATAATAAGCAAATATGCTTAAAAACGCCCCCCCCCCCCCCCCCAATATATTGATATAAAAAACATTTTCAAAATAATAATTGCGATGCTATGTTAATAAAAATATACTTGCTAAACATTGGCAACGATATCTGGACTTGTCTTCATATAACAATACATAGATTTCTGTTTATATGATTGCGTTTGCACTTTACGAATCCCTAATCTCTGCCATTACCATACTATGAAACAAGAAAAGGTAAAAAGAAAAAGAGAGCAATGTATTACAATACACTATTAGACATTGTATCAATAAAAAAATTCCATCCCATGGGTTAGTGAATTTTTTAAAAGATTTTAGGGAGGAATAGCAGGAAATGAGTTTTCAAATTTAGATATTTTCTGGGGGGGGGGGGACCCCAGACCCCCTGGAATATTTGGTCTCCCCCAATGTTGACTCCATGGCTACGGCCTTGCATTGACATGCAAATTTCTCTACACCCCCCCCCCCTCTCTCTATTTAAGGCCTCGACACAGAAGTGTTGTTTCTCTATGTGCCTATGTGTGTGTATCTCTCTCTGTGTGTCTCTCTGTCATTCTCTCTCTGTGTCTATGTGTGTGTGTCTCTCTCTGTGGTCTTTGTGTCATATTTCTCTGCTTATGTGTCTGTCTATGTGTCTCCGTGTCTGTGTTTTGTTTCTTCTCAAATTGAGCACTCTTTGGAAGAACGTTATCAACCAGGTGGGGTGTTGACTGTTATGTTACCCGACTCTGTGTTGTATTGCATTACATATCTAAGTTTACTTGTACCTGATGATGATTGCTTGTGTTGCAATCGAAACATCGTATGCTACAATTTAATTAATTAATTTGTTACGTGACTTTACCGAAATAACCAAAGAGTTTCTTGCTTAAGTTTTAATTTCTCTGCACCTGGCTCGCTACTTTGTAACTTTGTTTTATTTTAAATATTCACAGTTTTTTTTTTGCATTTTTTACCAGGCCACTCCCGCTTGAGGCTCTGTACCGCTCTTGTTTTCAGAAGCGACCTACCCACAACAACATCTACAAGGTGAGGCTCGTCAACCCGTGGGCGGTGTTCTACTCTCGATGCTTGGTGGTGTTTACTCTAGACCGGTGGCGGTGTTCACTCTAGACGCATGGCGGTGTTCACTCTGGACGCGTGGCGGTGTTCACTTTCTACATGTGGAGGGGGAAAACTGGGGGATCGGGAGGGAAATCCATGCGACCACGGGGATGAGAGAGAGAGACACGCAGCCTACAGCTGGTTGATTGATCCTCAATGAATTGCTTGGTGAGTGAGGGAAGCATTAATACTGAGCAGGTGAAGGTAGCCAGGCATGGGTCTGGACACACCACCACCTGTGAACCATGCCAGTGTGTGACAGTGGTGGAGCCAGTGGGGGTAGGGTGGCACGTGTCCCCCCATCGATCCGATCGAAAACCCTAATTTAGATCGGATCATTGGGGTTTATTAGTAACTATCTTCACTACCCGGCTTTGCCCGGGACTTGGATTTTTGTCTTGGATAAATGTCATATTCCCTTATATTTCACTGAAACACCCTGAAAAAAATTGATGCTTGCAAGAAAGAAAAAAGCTGAAACCTAAATCGAATGTTTTCATCAAGGAAATTTAACCTTAATCCACTTCTACGTAAGGTCGATTTTGGCAACTCGGGAAGGGAATGACGTGGCGAGCTGAAAATAGTCGCGTTCGCTTAGAAATTCCAGACGGCATAAGCTGTGAAAGGAGTGTCTTGTACCCCGGAAGTGACGTCACGGCCTGCTGCCTCGTGGCGTCGAGAGGTAGCAGGAAGTTGCCCTCCGCGTGTGAACTGAAATCCGAGGTGAGAAATTTTCACTTGTGGTGGTGGTTGTGGTGGTTGTGTGGTGTTGTGTGGTGGTGGTGATGATGGTGGTGGTGGTTGTTGTGGTGGTGGTTGTGGTGGTGGTGATGGTGGTTGTGGTTGTGGTGTGTTTGGTGGTGGTGTGGTGTGGATGGTGGTGGTTGTGATGGTGGTTGTGTTGTGTGGTGGTGGCGTGGTGGTGGTGGCTGTGGTGGTGGTGGTTGTGGTGTGATGATGGTGGTTGTGGTTGTGGTGGTGTTGTGGTGGTGGTGTTGTGGTGGTGGTTGTGGTGGTGGTTATGGTGGTGATGATGATGGTGGTTGTGGTGGTGTTGTGGTGGTGGTTGTTGTGGTTGCGGTGGTTGTGGTGGTAGTTGTGGTTGTTATTGTGTACCGAGGTAGAGCCATCGCTCTTTCTCTCATTGGGATGTCAATTGAGTAGCAGCGAGCATAGAAGCGATGTCCAGGTTGAACTTTACAACGCGGGGCCTTGCCTCCTGCCCTCGCCTGATCGCGTTTGCTTCAATTATCCTCGCTTAGTTTAGCAATCTTTGGAAGAACGTAATCAGCCAGGCGATGCGTTATTTGTGTGTTGACAAACTCTGTGTTGCATTGCATTACATTTCCAAACTTTTACATAGTTTGTTTGATTAGGTGTGCTCTCTTTCTGTGCAGTCACCAAACCTCCAAATCTCTCATTGACACGTCATATGTTATAATAATTATAATATGTTATAATTATAATGTTATAATAATTATAATTTGTTATAATAATTATAATAATCAAATATGCCCCTCCAATTTATTGTTATGAAAATCTTTAAAAATATAATTGCGATGCTATGTTAATAAAAACAAGTTGCTAAACCTTGGCCACGAAATCTGGACTTGTCTTCATATACCAATGCATAGATTTCTGTTTATATGATTGCGTTGTACTTTATGAATCCCTAATCTCTGCCATTACACACTATGAAACAAGAAAAGGTAAAAAAAAACAGAGCAATGTAATACAATACACTATTAGACATTATTGTAAAGAATAAAGTCAGGAAATAGCAGGAAATTAGTTTTCAAATTTAGATATTTTTCTGGGGGGGGGGGGGCCCAGACCCCTGGAAGAATTGGTCTTCCCCAATGTTGACTCCATGGCTACAGCCTTGCATTGACATGCTAATTTCTCTACCCCCTCCTCTCTCTCTATTTAAGGCCTCGACACAGAGGTGTTGTTTCTCTATGTGCCTATGTGTGTGTGTCTCTGTGTGTCTTTGTGTCATCTCTCTCTGCTTATGTGTCTCCGTGTCTGTGTTTTGTCTCTCTCTCAATTGAGAAATCTTTGGAAGAACGTGATAAACCAGATGGGGTGTTGACTGTTATGTTAGCTGACTCTCTGTGTTGTATTGCATTACATTTCTAAGTTTACTAGGTTTGTTTTCTCTTTCATTTGTATCTGATGATGATTGATTGTGTTGCAATCGAAACATCGCATGCTATTATTAATGTATTTATTTATTCTACGTGACTTTCCCGAAAGAACCAAAGAGTATCTTGCTTAAGTTTTAATTTCTCTTCACCTGGCTCGTTACTTTGTAACTTTGTTTTTATTTTTAATATTCACAGTTTTTTTTTTTCATTTTTTTACCAGGCCACGCCCGCTTGAGCTGCTGTACCGCTCTTGTTTTCAGAAGCGACCTGCCCACAACAACAACAACAAGGTGAGGCTTTTCAACAGCGTGGCGGTGTTCACTCTAGACACCTGGTGGTGTTCACTCTAGACGCGTGGCGGTGTTCACTCTAGACGCGTGGCGGTGTTCACTCTAGACGCGTGGCGGTGTTCGCTCTAGACGCGTGGCGGTGTTCGCTCTAGACGCGTGGCGGTGTTCACTCTCGACGCGTGGCTGTGTTCACTCTAGATGCGTGGTGGTGTTCGCTCTAGACGCGTGGCGGTGTTCGCTCTAGACAACGTGGTGGTGTTCGCTCTAGACACGTGGCGGTGTTCGCTCTAGACGCGTGGCGGTGTTCACTCTAGACGCGTGGCGGTGTTCACTCTAGACGCGTGGCGGTGTTCGCTCTAGACACGTGGCGGTGTTTCGCTCTAGACGCGTGGCGGTGTTCACTCTAGATGCGTGGCGGTGTTCACTCTCTACATGTGGAGGGGAAAACCGGGGATCGGGAAGGAAATGAACGTGACCACGGGGAGAGAGAGAGACACGCAGTCTCGGCTGTGTTGATTGTTCCTCAATGAATTACTTGGTGGAGTGAGGAAGCATTAATACTGAGCAGGTGAAGGTGGCCAGGTGTGGGTCTGGACACACCACCACCTGTGAACCATGCCAGTGTGGACAGTGGTGGAGCCAGTGGGGGTGGGGTGGCACGTGTCCCCCCAACGATCTGATCGAAATCCATAATTTAGATCGGATCATTGGGGTTTATTAGTAACTAGCTTCACTACCCGGCTTCGCCCGGGACTTGGATTCTTGTCTTGGATAAATTTCAAATTTCATATTCCCTTATCTTTCACTGAAAATCCGTGAATAAAAATGATGCTTGCAAGAAAGAAAAAAGCCAAAACACATCAATTTACCTAAATCGGATGTTTTCACTCAAGGATATTCAACCTTAATCCACTTCTACGGAAGGTCGATTTTGGCAACTCGGGAAGGGAATGACGTGGCGAGCTGAAAATAGTCGCGTTCGCTTAGAAATTTCTGACGGCATAAGCTGTGAAAATTTCATGACGCCAGAGCACAGCGTTGGAGAGTTTTTGCTGCCTCACACAAACAAACAAATGTAATTTCTGCTTTATATTTAAGATAGCAGTTGTACCCGTTCTTCGCACGGATATGTATTGAAACTCCGAGAAGCCAATGGCTTGATCGGCCTGGAGGGAAGCGCCACCTAAAATCTCCCGGCACACTGAACAGCTGTAGAAGTACGGCGCGCGAAGAGCCATATGGTAGGGTAAGCATTGCAGACCGCTTAACTCAGTTGTGATGCGGGTTGACACCACATACTTAATGGTCATTTACCCCCCCCCCCCCCCAAAAATACAAAAGTCTATTTTTATACTTTTTACATTGTGTACAGTATGGAACCTATCCACGTTCCAAATTTCAAGTGTGTAGCATGTTGGGAAGTATGCTAGACATTTATAACAGACACACGTATCCACACATTTCCTTTATATATATATATAAGAAGATAAGATAAATGGGCATTTTGCAACCCCCACCGCCACCGTGTGGCATATTATTACGTGCCAGGGACTTTATGAGAGGACAACAGTCCAAGTCCATAATTGTCAATAAGTAACGGCAAAGCAGTTGCAAGCGACTCACAGAATTGTGCGCAGTTGCGTCTACAGGACACGACTTCCCTGAAAACATCACGTTCAGCGAGCGCAATGCCGATCACACGCGTCGAATAAAAAGCAAGGGACAAGTCCTTGCTTACTAACAACTCCTTACTTACTAACAACTCCTTACTTATTCTTAGGTTTTTTCTGTAAAGTCACGTAGGTAAAACATTAAAATTAATAAAAGTAAAATAAAAATCACGACGTTTCGGAGGCAACACAAGCTTCCGTCTTCAGGTGTAACCATCACAGCCACGACATCTGTATCAAGTAAATGAGAGATTGCAGGAGCTACCACTCCATTTATATAATGGTTGGAGAGGGGGGGGGCAAGTGCAGCACGCTTTTTATTCATATGGTAAGGTGAGGCTTAAGAGGGTGAGCCTTTGTTATGGAGAGGTACGGTTTGTGACTCAACCTGTGACAAGAAGAAAACAACTGAACATGGTAAACCTGTAATAGTTGTCTGTCAAATAAGATTGACCAAATAAGTGTAGTTAAATCTTTTTTGCATGGTTACTCACATCTTTCCAATGCTTGTTCAGTTTGTAACCATCATCACGGTTGAAATTATGTCTGTGTTTGTATATTTGTATGGCTTCGTGTACAAACTTTGATGGTAGCCAGGAGGTTTGCAGAGAACCTTGGTCTCGGAAAAGACAATTTCATGAGAGCCCACCGAGTTGTAGCAATGATCGGCAACGGCCGAAGAATCAGTTCTGCCGTGTTTCAGATCTGACTTGTGCTCGCGGACACGATCAGAAACATGACGTTTTGTTTCTCCAATGTAGCAATCACCACAAATGCAACTAAATGTGTAGACTCCAGGATACTGTAAGTCAGGAACGACATCCTTCACAGATGGAATCAGATCACGGATTTTATGCACTGTACTGAATCGGACTTGGATCTTATGTTTGTTTAGAATTTTGGAGATCTTTTTGGTCACGCCTGCTATGTATGGTAACGTGATAGTTTTGGTCGGAGTTTCATGTGGCTGTTTCTGTGTGGTGGGAGAAACAGCTTGGCGGATAGTGCGGTCAGAGTATGCGTTCATCCTGATGGCCCGATGTACATGTCTTAATTCACCGGCCAGGTGGTGTTGGTCAGAAATGCCATGGGCTCTGTGGTATAGCGTTTTGATGAGAGAATTATTTTGAGATGGGTGGTGGTGGGAATCCGGTTTCAAGTAGGAATCTGTGTGGGTGGCTTTCCTGTAGGCAGAATGTCCCAAGGATCCGTCAGGCCTCCTCTCAAACAGAATATCCAAGAATGGTAGTTTACCGTCTTTCTCCACTTCCATGGTGAATCTGATGGATGGGTGTCTCGAATTGATGTGGTCCAAGAAGTGGTTCAATGCTGGGAGGCCATGTGGCCAGATGACGAAAGTGTCATCCACATACCTCTTCCACAGGGAAGGACGCAGGGTGGATGTCTGGATGGCGTCTGATTCAAACTTTTCCATGAACATGTTGGCTATAACTGGTGACAAGGAGGAGCCCATAGGGGTACCCTCATTCTGTTTGTAGAAGGTGCCATTCCAGGTAAAATAGGTGTTGGTGAGGCAATGCCTAACCAGCGCAGGTACATCAGAATTCAATCCATGTTGGACTAAGTCCTCAATTATTGTTAGGGTGTCCGGTACTGGGACTTTGGTAAACAAAGATACTACATTAAAGCTGACGAGGATGTCATCAGGAGATAGTACCATGTCCTTAACCATAGAGACTAATTGGGTTGAGTTGAGTACTGCCGAAGAGGTCTTGCCTGTGAAGGGGAGCAGAGTATCTGATAGAAAACGGGCTAGTTTGTACGTAGGAGAGTTTATCGTCGACACGATGGGTCGTAGCGGGGTGCCTTCTTCATGGATTTTGGGAAGACCATAGAGTCTGGGAGGTCTAGCCGCCGATGGTTTTAGAGAGGGACGTTTGCTTGGTTCGATTAGGAAAGTCGAACTCGTGATGATACTGTTGGTTTTTGTCGTTAGGCTTTTAATGGGATCTTTTTAATTTTGGAGTAACTCCCATCATTAAGAAGGTCCAGTATTTTGTTGTTGTATGAATCTTTATCCATGATGACCGTGGCATTGCCCTTGTCTGCCGAGAGGATGACTATATCATCTCTCTTTTTTAGGTCCGCGAGTTCAGAGAGTTCGTTTTTGCTGATGTTACTGGTGGGTTTCTTAGCATTCTTAAGAATAGTAGCTATTTCAGCTCTTGCTACATCCGCATGGATGTGTCCTTTGCCTCTGAGGGCTACATCAATCTGAGAAATCATATCCTCTACTGGTATATATTTAGGGGTGACGGCAAAATTTAGTCCTTTGGCCAGTACCATTTTAGATTGTCAGAAATTGGGATGTTACTCTGATTAATCACGGTCTTGTTAACATCCAGATAATGTTTTACCTACGTGACTTACCGAAAAAACCTAAGAATATGAATCCTTGCAGTCACGAAAGCTTCAAATCTAGAACTCCTTACTTACTAACAACTATCATTTTTCATTGCTGGAGGGGTTGCCCCCCTCCCTACCTGAAAATCCTGGCTCAGCCTCTGAGTGTGTGACCGTGTCAAGTTTGTGTTTGCAGTAAAGTCTATTAACTCTATTGAGCACGGACGTTATATCAAAACAGTAGTTTATTTTTCTTTTCCTCTGGAACTCTTTGTAAGAATGCAGTCAGGAAGTTATCACAGCACACGTGGAGCAGCTAAAGTCGGAACTGTTCATCACATAAATCAAGGACATCTGTGCCTGGCTTTACACCTCTTAGTTGCGATTGAACATTAATTTATGCATTTGTGCATAACACAAATTATTATTTTCAACACCCTTTGCTATGTCAGCTGAATTTAGCTTTCATAAACATTTATTTTGAAGCCAGACAGCCAATATTGTGTGCTCGGAGTTTTGGGTTAACATTCATTTTGAAGATACGAGGGCTTCCAGGCATGTTTATGACCATTTGCCCTCTCATTGTGTGCCATAACAGCCCGTGTGATGAATTTGGGACACTTTTTCACGCTATCATAAATATATGAATGAGTATAGACGTGTAAGTCACGTGTTACTGTGTATATGTATTGATACTGATGTGTAGATGGTGTGGATATAACTTTTTCTCTTCCTGCAGAATTGGTCTGATGGAGCAAAGGCACTCGGCGCAGCTCGGTGCAAAAAGGCATCAATGTGACCAGTGTGCATACAGCACGGATTGTCCTGCAAATTTGACACGGCACCAGAGAACTCACACAGGAGAGAAACTTTTCATGTGCAGTGTGTGTGGGAAGGCGTTTTCACAGTCATCTACTCTTGTAACACACCAGAGAACACACACGGGAGAGAAACCCTTCAGGTGCACTCCGTGCGGGAAGGCGTTTTCAGATTTATCTTCTCTTCATGTACACCAGAGAACCCACACAGGAGAGAAACCCTTCAAGTGCAGTGTGTGTGGGAAGGCGTTTTCAGATAAATCAAACCTTGTAAAACACCAGAGAACACACAGGAGAGAAACCCTTCAAGTGCAGTGTGTGTGGGAAGGCATTTTCACAGTCAACTCATCTTGTAGCACACCAGAGAACACACGGGAGAGAAACCCTTAAAGTGCAGTGTGTGTGGGAAGACGTTTGCACATTCATCTACTCTTGTAACACACCAGAGAACACACACGGGAGAGAAGGCATTTACACTTTCACCAAATCTTCAAAGACACCAGAGATCACGCATTTATATGGTGCTTGCTTAATCGCCTCGGCAATTCGGAGTTTTGTATCGTATCTCGTCTCAAACACTCGAAGAGCATCCCCAAGTAGCAGCTGCCCCTGTGTGGCACAAGGTGGTGACCCTGCACCGGCCTGCATGTGGACAAGAGCCTGTCAGTAGGGGGCGATGGTTGATGTGGCATCTCAGTTGTGCAGTTTGTAGGTAATGTTTAGAATTGCATCAATTTTGACCCAGATGCCAGCATGCAGTGGCCGTCTCGTTTTGAATGACACAATAGTTTGTTGTACATACACTGTTAAGCAGACGGTGGTATCATTTAAAATAGCTTCTTGTTAATATGATGTAACCTGATGCAGCATATTTCAATGCAGTAATTCAATTTTGTTAAAATTACTCAATTATTTTGAATGAATAATTGTCTGATGGTGTGCGTACATGTAACATTTTGTCTATAAGGGTCAAACATTGAATAAGTAATGTTAGGACAAAGTGTGTTATTCGATTAATGTGTACAGATAACTCAGGTGAGACTCATTGTTCTTGTGATACAGGTCAAAGGATATTTTTGTGTTTTCAGGAAGCGTCTGCCTCTGGGAGCAACTCATTGTCTTTGAAATAGGGAGCACACTCGGATCATTAATAAGTTACAAGGCATACCACTCAAAAGTTACACGTAGAGGAGATACATTCTCTACAACACGAATTATAATTTTGTATGGCGTGTTGACGTAGATTTTGTCGAACTAGGATTAGAATGCTCCTTGCTGATTAATATCTGGATGTTCGTAACCATCGGTTAAAGCAAGCCTGGCTGCTCTTGAGGCGCTGTGCACCAATAAGGGTCCACAGGTGGCTTGCACTGAATCAATGACGCACTCCCAGAAGGCTGTGCTAGTTATAGTTTGTGTAAAACATTCCTTTGTTTCGTGGAGAGATCGATAAATGAAAGATGTCGTGTCTGCTGATCTGCTTCATAGCAAGGAAGTAATTTGAAGAGCACATTTGAAATTAATTTTTGGTACAGATTTGTATTCGGTTACAAGGCATCTAGTAGATACATTCTCCACAGCAACACTCATTCGAATTTTGCATGACGTCTTATATGTTATAATTTTGTATTATGTGTTGACATAGATTTTGTCGAATTAGGACAAGAAATGGTCCTTGCTGATTAACGTCTGGATGTTCACAACCATGGGTTGAAGCAAGCCTGACTGCCTGCAGCCCCCTCAACCATTTACGGCTTTGGGCCAGGAAAGTCACAAAAAAATTGCACACGAACGACGCATCCACGCAAACTCCCGATGCTCCGTTTTGAAGTTTAAAATGAAACAACTTTGAATTGTATATTGTTTTGAATTTGATCATTGTTTTCATTAAAAGCTGATATCATTTTACAGCTGGAAGACTTAATTGAAAACTACATTTCGTGTGAATTTTCTCTCATCGTTAAGTAGATGGCCTTGCCGGGGATTCGGTTCTATGTGGACTTTCACCTGGTTGGGATCGCGGGATCGAGATAAGGCGACACAGAGCTGGCCGTGCCAGAAGACCGCCGTCTGCAGATCGATTTCAACGCGATCGAACGTCTGTCCCTGTGCTTCCGTCGTTCATGCAGGGGGCGCGTAGGTTTACAGCGCCCCCTGCATGAAAGCGACGGAATGTGCAGCGTTCGTCACGAAGTTGTGCGCTTATATGAAAGAGTATCGCCAGTGGGTTTTCAAACTAACTTCATCTTACAGAAATCAATTTCGCGTGAGCCCACCGCATTACAACAATGCTCAGCTGAGCGGGGCGAGCCACGGTCGGGGGAGGGGGGTCACCTCATCGTTGTCACGTGCCGTAGCTCACGTGACTTCTGTCGCGACAATGTCTGGATGTTTTCGCCTGAGGACGACTGCTCGTGTAGCGATCGAAACGTCTTGATTTATTTATTATTATTTTATTTTTTCTTCCTTCGTGATTTTACTGAAAGAACCAAGAAGAAGTATGAAAGACGTCTTGGTGTGCTGATCTTGTTCATATCCGTGTACATCGATATCCCACATTGCTCACACGTTCACACCACACACAATGAAATAAATAGAAACAAGAACGACTTCTGGGGATGGGCAAAGATCGAGGAATCTCTTTCAATGGAGCGAGTTCAGTGTGCTCGAGTCAACATCTCTCTGTTCGCATCTGTGTCTCTCTCTCTGCCTGTGTCTCTCTATGTCGTCTCTGTGTTCCTCTTGTCTGTGTCTGTCCGCCTGTCTTGTCTGTCTGTGTCTGTCAGCGTCTGTTCCACCGGAGTCAACGACTGCCAGTAGCAGGAGGCGCCTGTTCAACTCCCACGACTACACGCCACTCAAACGTGCTCCCAACACACAAAGATCCCCGTATAGCCTTAACAGACTGTAGGGGCAAGTGCTGTTAGCGAGCACCTAAGACAAAGATCCTTGTATAGCCTGCACAGAATGTTGTGGCAAGTGCTGTTAGTGAGCACCTATTAAGGGTGGGACGGCACACGAGGGGGTGGGTGGCCAGCACCACGTCCGGCCGCCTTTGTCTCCCCAGTGGCGATGTTGACACCGCTCCGGGTTCTGGTTTGAGGCCGAGTCGACGTAGGGGAGGCTCAAGACCGGCTCAGAAAGTCGTCACTGGCGGTGTTGGCCACGAGCGGGAATGGAACTCGGCTGGTCGGTGCGGAGCGCAGCGCTCACCACGACACTGCCGCTCCCCTTCTTCTTGGTTCTGTCGGTAGTCACGTAGAATGGAAATAATAAAATAATAAAAATAAAATAATTCTCACGACGTTTCGGCCACAACGCAAGCAGCCGTCCTCAAGTGGAGAACAGGTCTGTCGAGAAGACAGAGTCTGAATGACACACCCCATTCATTCAGACTGTCATTCAGACTCTGTCTTCTCGACAGACCTGTTCTCCACCTGAGGACGGCTGCTTGCGTTGTGGCCGAAACGTCGTGAGAATTATTTTATTGTTTTATTTTTATTATTTCCCTTCTACGTGACTTTACCGAAAGAGCCTAGAAGATGAATCCCTGCAGTTACGAAAGCTTTAAATCGAAACTGCCGCTCCCCTCCTGTAAACAAACTTGAACTCCGACCCCGCTCTCTGACGTCACCGCGCAGCGTGACCTCATCGGCGTCAAACGCCAGGGGGCGGTGTGCGTCGCTAGTGACGTCATGTCACCCACCCCCGGTGAGTGGCGGCTCATTAACATAAGGTTTTAGTGAAAGTCGTCGCGAGTTTGTTTGCGACGTGTTCAGCATCCGTGCCCCATCCCTCCACGTGTGAGCCGGGCTCATTTACATAATTTATTTAAGTTACAGAGCCGCTCGATGTGCGAGGGGACTACTTCTCTTCCACTCTCCTTGAATCTCATGGAAATGCCAGGATTTTCTGGAAAACAATCAAATGTATCGAAAAGGCATCCAAAACAGATCATCTGCCCGTTCAGCTTAACCGAAATGGGGAATATTTTTCAGATCCCCAAAAAATAGTTGACAATTTTAACCTTCATTTTCTGAAGCTGGTACCCTATTGATAATGAATTGGGAGTCACCCCTGCTCATGCAAATTCCTACACTCCTGTCCAAACATTAAGCGAATTTAGTTTTCAGCCAATCCACGAAAGTAATGTTCTGAAACAACTGTCCTACCTCAAAGGGTCCTCCTCTACCGGAGCAGATAGTATTCCCGTCTTTGCTCTACTAACTGTTGGTCACCTAATATACAAACCTATAGCCCATATTTTCAACCTGTCCATCAAAGAAGCATCAGTTCCTCTAGAATGGAAACATTCCTATGTTCGTCCACTTCACAAAGGGGGCCCTAAAGATGATCCAAATAACTACCGACCTATCTCAATTTTGTCCCCGTTGATGAAAATTTTTGAAAAATTATTGACCTACCAAATTAGCAGTTTCCTGTCCGCCAACAATCTATTACATCTAAAACAATCTGGGTTCCGAAAAAAATACAGCACCACATCTGCTGCATTAGACTCTCTGAATCACATTTACAGTAGCCTTGATAATAAGCAGTACTGCGCCTGTCTTTTTCTTGACTTGTCCAAAGCTTTTGATACAGTAGACCACAACATCCTGCTTAGTAAAATAAGTTGCCTCGGTTTTTCTGAAAACACAGTAAAATGGTTAAAAAATTACCTCTTTTCTCGCACCCAAACTGTATTCACAGATGGTTGGAGGTCAAACAGTGTTAAGATAACAAAAGGGGTTCCACAGGGTTCCATTCTCGGCCCCCTCTTGTTCTCTCTTTATGTAAATGACTTGGGCACTGAACTGGATTATTCCAGGGTAAATCTTTTTGCAGATGACACGGTACTAATTACTGCTGGCCGCTCTCCGGATGACGTGATTGCTAAGCTCCAGAGTGATTTCAACAAACTACAACATCAGCTAGTTGCTCTTAAACTAGTCCTAAATCCTGCCAAAACCAAGGTGCTATGCTTCTCACCAGGACTAAAGCGGGAAGTTATTTTTCCCCAATTACATACCTTAAATAATGATCAAATAGAGCAAGTCAAGATCTATAAGTATCTTGGGGTCATCCTGGATTCAAAACTGAATTTTGAAGATCACATTGATTATATTGGGAAAAAGACAAAAATTAAAATTGGTTTTCTATATCGACACAAGCACTGCTTCCCTCCTATATTCCGTTTGGAATTGATTAAAGCTACCGTACTGCCTCTACTTGATTACTGTGACATTGTGTATAAATCAGCCCCAAGTACTGTACTGAAGAAGCTTGACTCAATGTATCACTCGGCCTTAAGATTTGCATTGAACTGCCCATATAGGACTCACCACTGTGATCTCTACATTGGGTCAAACTTAACATCTCTGAATGTTCGACGGCTTGTGCACCAGATCTTATTTATTCATGATGTACTTGCAAAAAAATCTGCAGATTACCTGCTGGATCTCGTCTCTGTTTCAAAGAACAAATTTGACCTAAGGTCTACACTCATTTACCAGCTTAATATTCCCTATTGCCATACATATACTGGAGGAAGGGCCTTTGCTATTGATGCCCCCAGGGTCTGGAATGCTGTTGCAAATAAATTGAAACTTGAGTCACTACCTATGAGATCTTCACTCAAAACTGCTTTAGAGGAGTTGTACACCCCTAGCTGCCAGTGCTATTCAGTGACCTAAAATAAAATGTTTCGCTCCGGATGATCGCTACAAAGTATGACCTGTGTTTTGATTTAGTGTCCTGATCTTAAAGGTGCATTGAAAAATTACAATACTCCGATTGATGCTCCTGCTGTTGTGGAGTGACTCATGCAGCCAGCTATGGCTGCAGGGTTTTGGTAGTACATGTTGTTTATGCCATTTATTGTGAAAATTCCGTCAGTTCCTATGATTGCTTTTTCATTGCCTTCATGGCTTTATTTTGGTGATTTCGAAAAGTGTATTGGTTTAGCCATGTTTGTGTTGTTGTAGTACAGAGTTAGACTGATGGCCTTAATCTAAGTTGTCTTGTGGTTGTTGTTGTTGTTTGACTTGCATCCCACTGGGATTTTTGCACACAGCGTTGGTGTACGGTGTTTTTTTCTGCAATATTTTTGCTGTCTTTTCTTGGATTTTCTGTTTGCACTTAGTCACATATTCACTTTAAGATGTTTTTTTGTTCATGTTTTTGTTTTTTGTTTGTTGCGGTTGCACCCGATTCAAGAGCTGAATGGCTCACAGGGCTATACCTAATAAATGAACTTGAACTTGTACCCCGGAAGTGACGTCACGGCTTGCTGCGCGTGGCGTCGCGAGGTAGCTGGAAGTTGCCGCTCCGCGTGTGAACTGAAATCCGAGGTGAGAAATTTTCATCGTAGTGGTGGTTGTAGTGGTGGTTGTGGTGGTGGTGGTGGTTGTGGTTGTTGTGGTGGTGGTTGTTGTGGTGGTGGTTGTTGTGGTTGTGGTTGTTGTGGTTGTGGTGGTGGTTGTGGTGGTTGTGGTTGTTGTGGTGGTTGTGGTGGTGGTGGTGATGATGGTGGTGGTGATGATGGTGGTGGTGGTGATGATGATGGTGGTTGTGGTGGTGGTTGTGGTGGTAGTTGTGGTTGTTGTGGTGGTGGTGGTGGTTTTTGTGGTGGTGGTGGTGGTGATGATGATGGTGGTGGTGGTGGTGATGATGGTGGTGGTGGTTGTGGTGGTTGTTGTGGTTGCGGTGGATGTGGTGGTAGTTGTGGTTGTTGTTGTGTACCGAGGTAGAGCCCCGCTCTTTCTCTCGTTGGGATGTCAATTGAGTAGCAGCGAGCATGGAAGCGATGTCCAGGTTGGAACTTTACAACGCGGGGCCTTGCCTCCTGCCATCGCCTGATGGCGTTTGCTTCAATTCTCTCGCTTAGTTTAGCAATCTGTGGAAGAACGTAATCAGCCAGGCGATGCGTTAATTGTGTGTTGACCGACTCTGTGTTGTATTGCATTGCATTTTCAAATTTTACGAAGTTTGTTTGATTAAGTGTGCTCTCTCTCTCTCTGTGTCCTCTACTGCAGTCACCAAACCTCCAAATCTCTCATTGACACAAGGCCCTAATTATATGTTATAATAATTATAATGTTATAATAATAATATGTTAATAATAAATATGTTATAATAATTAAATTAAGATATGATTATATGTTTAATAATGATACTATGTTATAATAATTATAATAAGCAAATATGCTAAAACGCCCCCCCCCCCCAATATATTGATATAAAACATTTTTAAAATAATAATTGCGATGCTATGTTAATAAAAACAACAATTTGCTAAACCTTGGCCACGATATCTGGACTTGTCTTCATATAACAATACATAGATTTCTGTTTATATGATTGCGTTGCACTTTACGAATCCCTAGTCTCTGCCATTACATACTATGAAACAAGAAAAGGTAAAAAGAAAAAACAGAGCAATGTATTACAATACACTATTAGACATTGTATCAAATAAAAAAAATTCCATCCCATGTGTTAGTGAATTTTTAAAAAGATTTTAGGGAGGAAATAGCAGGAAATGAGTTTTCAAATTTAGATATTTTTCTGGGGGGGGGACCCCAGACCCCCTGGAATATTTGGTTTCCCCCAATGTTGACTCCATGGCTACGGCCTTGCATTGACATGCAAATTTCTCTACACCCCCCCCCCCTCTCTCTATTTAAGGCCTCGACACAGAAGTGTTGTTTCTCTATGTGCCTATGTGTGTGTATCTCTCTCTGTGTGTCTCTCTGTCATCTCTCTCTGTGTGTCTATGTGTGTGTCTCTCTCTGTGTCTTTGTGTCATCTTTCTCTGCTTATGTGTCTGTCTATGTGTCTCCGTGTCTGTGTTTTGTTTCTTTCTCAAATTGAGCAATCTTTGGAAGAACGTTATCAACCAGGTGGGGTTTGACTGTTATGTTACCCGACTCTGTGTTGTATTGCATTACCTATCTAAGTTTACTGTACCTGATGATGATTGCTTGTGTTGCAATCGAAACATCGTATGCTACAATTTAATTAATTAATTTGTTCTACGTGACTTTACCGAAATAACCAAAGAGTTTCTTGCTTAAGTTTTAATTTCTCTGCACCTGGCTCGCTACTTTGTAACTTTGTTTTATTTTAAATATTCACAGTTTTTTTTTGCATTTTTTACCAGGCCACGCCCCGCTTGAGCTGCTGTACCACTCTTGTTTCCAGAAGCGACTTACCCACAACAACATCTACAAGGTGAGGCTCGTCAACAGTGTGGCGGTGTTGACTCTCGATGCTTGGTGGTGTTTACTCTAGACCGGTGGCGGTGTTCACTCTAGACGCATGGCGGTGTTCACTCTGGACGCGTGGCGGTGTTCACTTTCTACATGTGGAGGGGAAACTGGGGGATCGGGAGGGAAATCCATGCGACCACGGGGAGAGAGAGACACACGCAGCCTCAGCTGTGTTGATTGATCCTCAATGAATTGCTTGGTGGAGTGAGGAAGCATTAATACTGAGCAGGTGAAGGTAGCCAGGCATGGGTCTGGACACACCACCACCTGTGAACCATGCCAGTGTGTGACAGTGGTGGAGCCAGTGGGGGTAGGGTGGCACGTGTCCCCCCATCGATCCGATCGAAAACCCTAATTTAGATCGGATCATTGGGGTTTATTAGTAACTATCTTCACTACCCGGCTTTGCCCGGGACTTGGATTTTTGTCTTGGATAAATGTCATATTCCCTTATATTTCACTGAAACACCCTGAAAAAAATTGATGCTTGCAAGAAAGAAAAAAGCTGAAACCTAAATCGAATGTTTTCATCAAGGAAATTTAACCTTAATCCACTTCTACGTAAGGTCGATTTTGGCAACTCGGGAAGGGAATGACGTGGCGAGCTGAAAATAGTCGCGTTCGCTTAGAAATTCCAGACGGCATAAGCTGTGAAAGGAGTGTCTTGTACCCCGGAAGTGACGTCACGGCCTGCTGCCTCGTGGCGTCGCGAGGTAGCAGGAAGTTGCCCTCCGCGTGTGAACTGAAATCCGAGGTGAGAAATTTTCATTGTGGTGGTGGTTGTGGTGGTTGTTGTGGTGGTTGTGGTGGTGGTGGTGATGATGGTGGTGGTGGTTGTTGTGGTGGTGGTTGTGGTGGTGGTGATGGTGGTTGTGGTGGTGTTGTGGTGGTGGTGGTTGTGGTGGTGGTTGTGATGGTGGTTGTGGTTGTGGTGGTGTCGTGGTGGTGGTGGCTGTGGTGGTGGTGGTTGTGGTGGTGATGATGGTGGTTGTGGTTGTGGTGGTGTTGTGGTGGTGGTGGTTATGGTGGTGGTTATGGTGGTGATGATGATGGTGGTTGTGGTGGTGTTGTGGTGGTGGTTGTTGTGGTTGCGGTGGTTGTGGTGGTAGTTGTGGTTGTTATTGTGTACCGAGGTAGAGCCTCGCTCTTTCTCTCATTGGGATGTCAATTGAGTAGCAGCGAGCATAGAAGCGATGTCCAGGTTGGAACTTTACAACGCGGGGCCTTGCCTCCTGCCCTCGCCTGATCGCGTTTGCTTCAATTATCTCGCTTAGTTTAGCAATCTTTGGAAGAACGTAATCAGTCAGGCGATGCGTTATTTGTGTGTTGACAAACTGTGTTGCATTGCATTACATTTCCAAACTTTTACATAGTTTGTTTGATTAGGTGTGCTCTCTTTCTGTGCAGTCACCAAACCTCCAAATCTCTCATTGACTTGTCATATGTTATAATAATTATAATATGTTATAATTATAATGTTATAATAATTATAATTTGTTATAATAATTATAATAATCAAATATGCCCCTCCAATTTATTGTTATGAAATCTTAAAAAATTATAATTGTGATGCTATGTTAATAAAAACAAGTTGCTAAACCTTGGCCACGAAATCTGGACTTGTCTTCATATAACAATGCATAGATTTCTGTTTATATGATTGCGTTGTACTTTATGAATCCCTAATCTCTGCCATTACACACTATGAAACAAGAAAAGGTAAAAAATAAAAAAAACAGAGCAATGTAATACAATACACTATTAGACATTATTGTAAAGAATAAAGTCAGGAAATGGCAGGAAATTAGTTTCAAATTTAGATATTTTTCTGGGGGGGGGGACCCCAGACCCCTGGAAGAATTGGTCTTCCCCAATGTTGACTCCATGGCTACAGCCTTGCATTGACATGCTAATTTCTCTACCCCCTCCTCTCTCTCTATTTAAGGCCTCGACACAGAGGTGTTGTTTCTCTATGTGCCTATGTGTGTGTGTCTCTCTCTGTGTGTCTTTGTGTCATCTCTCTCTGCTTATGTGTCTCCGTGTCTGTGTTTTGTCTCTCTCTCAAATTGAGAAATCTTTGAAGAACGTGATAAACCAGATGGGGTGTTGACTGTTATGTTAGCTGACTCTCTGTGTTGTATTGCATTACATTTCTAAGTTTACTAGGTTTGTTTTCTCTTTCATTTGTATCTGATGATGATTGATTGTGTTGCAATCGAAAAATCGCATGCTATTATTTAATGTATTTATTTATTCTACGTGACTTCCCGAAGAACCAAAGAGTATCTTGCTTAAGTTTTAATTTCTCTTCACCTGGCTCGTTACTTTGTAACTTTGTTTTTATTTTTAATATTCACAGTTTTTTTTCATTTTTTTACCAGGCCACGCCCGCTTGAGCTGCTGTACCGCTCTTGTTTTCAGAAGCGACCTGCCCACAACAACAACAACAAGGTGAGGCTTTTCAACAGCGTGGCGGTGTCACTCTAGACACCTGGTGGTGTTCACTCTAGACGCGTGGCGGTGTTCACTCTAGACGTGTGGCGGTGTTCACTCTAGACGCGTGGCGGTGTTCGCTCTAGACGCGTGGCGGTGTTCGCTCTAGACGCGTGGCGGTGTGTCACACTCGACGCGTGGCTGTGTTCACTCTAGATGCGTGGTGGTGTTCGCTCTAGACGCGTGGCGGTGTTCGCTCTAGACACGTGGCGGTGTTCGCTCTAGACACGTGGCGGTGTTCGCTCTAGACGCGTGGCGGTGTTCACTCTAGACGCGTGGCGGTGTTCGCTCTAGACACGTGGCGGTGTTCGCTCTAGACGCGTGGTGGTGTTCACTCTAGATGCGTGGCGGTGTTCACTCTCTACTGTGGAGGGGAAAACCGGGGATCGGGAAGGAAATGAACGTGACCACGGGGAGTGAGAGAGACACGCAGTCTCGGCTGTGTTGATTGTTCCTCAATGAATTACTTGGTGGAGTGAGGAAGCATTAATACTGAGCAGGTGAAGGTGGCCAGGTGTGGGTCTGGACACACCACCACCTGTGAACCATGCCAGTGTGTGACAGTGGTGGAGCCAGTGGGGGTGGGGTGGCACGTGTCCCCCCAACGATCTGATCGAAATCCATAATTTAGATCGGATCATTGGGGTTATTAGTAACTAGCTTCACTACCCGGCTTCGCCCGGGACTTGGATTCTTGTCTTGGATAAATTTCAAATTTCATATTCCCCTTATCTTTCACTGAAAATCCGTGAAAAAAAATTATGCTTGCAAGAAAGAAAAAAGCCAAAACACATCAATTTACCTAAATCGGATGTTTTCACTCAAGGATATTCAACCTTAATCCACTTCTACGGAAGGTCGATTTTGGCAACTCGGGAAGGGAATGACGTAGCGAGCTGAAAATAGTCGCGTTCGCTTAGAAATTTCTGACGGCATAAGCTGTGAAAATTTCATGACGCCAGAGCTCAGCGTTGGAGAGTTTTTGCTGCCTCGCACAAACAAACAAATGTAATTTCTGCTTTATATTTAAGATAGCAGTTGTACCCGTTCTTCGCACGGATATGTATTGAAACTTCGAGAAGCCAATGGCTTGATCGGCCTGAAGGGAAGCGCCACCTAAAATCTCCCGGCACACTGAACAGCTGTAGAAGTACGGCGCGCGAAGAGCCATATGGTAGGGGTAAGCATGCAGACCGCTTAACTCAGTTGTGATGCGGGTTGACACCACATACTTAATGGTCATTTACCCCCCCCCCCCCCCCCCAAAAATACAAAAGTCTATTTTTTATACTTTTTACATTGTGTACAGTATGTAACCTATCCACGTTCCAAATTTCAAGTGTGTAGCATGTTGGGAAGTATGCTAGACATTTATAACAGACACACGTATCCACACATTTCCTTTTATATATATATAAGAAGATAAGATAAATGGGCATTTTGCAACCCCCACCGCCACCGTGTGGCATATTATTACGTGCCAGGGACTTTATGAGAGGACAACAGTCCAAGTCCATAATTGGCAATAAGTAACGGCAAAGCAGTTGCAAGCGACTCACAGAATTGTGCGCAGTTGCGTCTACAGGACACGACTTCCCTGAAAACATCACGTTCAGCGAGCGCAATGCCGATCACAACGCGTCGAATAAAAGCAAGGGACAAGTCCTTGCTTACTAACAACTCCTTACTTACTAACACTCCTTACTTATTCTTAGGTTTTTTATTATGTAAAGTCACGTAGGTAAAACATTAAAATTAATAAAAGTAAAATAAAAATCACGACGTTTCGGAGGCAACACAAGCTTCCGTCTTCAGGTGTAACCATCACAGCCACGACATCTGTATCAAGTAAATGAGAGATTGCAGGAGCTACCACTCCGTTTATATAATGGTTGGAGAGGGGGGGGGCAAGTGCAGCACGCTTTTTATTCATATGGTAAGGTGAGGCTTAAGAGGGTGAGCCTTTGTTATGGAGAGGTACGGTTTGTGACTCAACCTGTGACAAGAAGAAAACAACTGAACATGGTAAACCTGTAATAGTTGTCTGTCAAATAAGATTGACCAAATAAGTGTAGTTAAATCTTTTTGCATGGTTAATCACATCTTTCCAATGCTTGCTCAGTTTGTAACCATCATCACGGTTGAAATTATGTCTGTGTTTGTATATTTGTATGGCTTCGTGTACAAACCTTTGATGGTAGCCAGGAGGTTTGCAGAGAACCTTGGTCTCGGAAAAGACAATTTCATGAGAGCCCACCGAGTTGTAGCAATGATCGGCAACGGCCGAAGAATCAGTTCTGCCGTGTTTCAGATCTGACTTGTGCTCGCGGACACGATCAGAAACATGACGTTTTGTTTCTCCAATGTAGCAATCACCACAAATGCAACTAAATGTGTAGACTCCAGGATACTGTAAGTCAGGAACGACATCCTTCACAAATGGAATCAGATCACGGATTTTATGCACTGTACTGAATCGGACTTGGATCTTATGTTTGTTTAGAATTTTGGAGATCTTTTGGTCACGCCTGCTATGTATGGTAACGTGATAGTTTTGGTCGGAGTTTCATGTGGCTGTTTCTGTGTGGTGGGAGAAACAGCTTGGCGGATAGTGCGGTCAGAGTATGCGTTCATCCTGAGGGCCCGATGTACATGTCTTAATTCACCGGCCAGGTGGTGTTGGTCAGAAATGCCATGGGCTCTGTGGTATAGCGTTTTGATGAGAGAATTATTTTGAGATGGGTGGTGGTGGGAATCCGGTTTCAAGTAGGAATCTGTGTGGGTGGATTTCCTGTAGGCAGAATGTCCCCAAGGATCCGTCAGGCCTCCTCTCAAACAGAATATCCAGAATGGTAGTTTACCGTCTTTCTCCACTTCCATGGTGAATCTGATGGATGGGTGTCTAGAATGATGTGGTCCAAGAAGTGGTTCAATGCTGGGAGGCCATGTGTCCAGATGACGAAAGTGTCATCCACATACCTCTTCCACAGGGAAGGACGCAGGGTGGATGTCTGGATGGCGTCTGATTCAACTTTTCCATGAACATGTTGGCTATAACTGGTGACAAGGAGGAGCCCATAGAGGTACCCTCATTCTGTTTGTAGAAGGTGCCATTCCAGGTAAAATAGGTGTTGGTGAGGCAATGCCTAACCAGCGCAGGTACATCAGAATTCAATCCATGTTGGACTAAGTCCTCAATTATTGTTAGGGTGTCCGGTACTGGGACTTTGGTAAACAAAGATACTACATCAAAGCTGACGAGGATGTCATCAGGAGATAGTACCATGTCCTTAACCATAGAGACTAATTGGGTTGAGTTGAGTACTGCCGAAGAGGTCTTGCCTGTAAAGGGGAGCAGAGTATCTGATAGAAAACGGGCTAGTTTGTACGTAGGAGAGTTTATCGTCGACACGATGAGTCGTAGCGGGGTGCCTTCTTTATGGATTTTGGGAAGACCATAGAGTCTGGGAGGTCTAGCCGCCGATGGTTTTAGAGAGGGACGTTTGCTTGGTTCGATTAGGAAAGTCGAACTCGTGATGATACTGTTGGTTTTTGTCGTTAGGCTTTTAATGGGATCGTTTTTAATTTTGGAGTAACTCCCATCATTAAGAAGGTCCAGTATTTTGTTGTTGTATGAATCTTTATCCATGATGACCGTGGCATTGCCCTTGTCTGCCGAGAGGATGACTATATCATCTCTCTTTTTTAGGTCCGCGAGTTCAGAGAGTTCGTTTTTGCTGATGTTACTGGTGGGTTTCTTAGCATTCTTAAGAATAGTAGCTATTTCAGCTCTTGCTACATCCGCATGGATGTGTCCTTTGCCTCTGAGGGCTACATCAATCTGAGAAATCATATCCTCTACTGGTATATATTTAGGGGTGACGGCAAAATTTAGTCCTTTGGCCAGTACCATTTTTAGATTGTCAGAAATTGGGATGTTACTCTGATTAATCACGGTCTTGTTAACATCCAGATAATGTTTTACCTACGTGACTTTACCGAAAAAACCTAAGAATATGATCCTTGCAGTCACGAAAGCTTCAAATCTAGAACTCCTTACTTACTAACAACTATCATTCATTACTGGAGGGGTTCCCCCCTCCCTACCTGAAAATCCTGGCTCAGCCTCTGAGTGTTGGACAGTGTCAAGTTTGTGTTTGCAGTAAAGTCTATTAACTCTTTTGAGCACGGATGTTATATCAAACAGTAGTTTCTTTTTCTTTTCCTCTGGAACTCTTTGTAAGAATGCAGTCAGGAAGTTATCACAGCACACGTGGAGCAGCTAAAGTCGGAACTGTTCATCACATAAATCAAGGACATCTGTGCCTGGCTTTACACCTCTTAGTTGCGATTGAACATTCATTTATGCATTTGTGCATAACACAAATTATTATTTTCAACACCCTTTGCTATGTCAGCTGAATTTAGCTTTCATAAACATTTATTTTGAAGCCAGACAGCCAATATTGTGTGCTCGGAGTTTTGGGTTAACATTCATTTTGAAGATACGAGGGCTTCCAGGCATGTTTATGACCATTTGCCCTCTCATTGTGTGCCATAACAGCCCGTGTGATGAATTTGGGACACTTTTCACGCTATCATAAATATATGAATGAGTATAGACGTGTAAGTCACGTGTTACTGTGTATATGTATTGATACTGATGTGTAGATGGTGTGGATATAACTTTTTCTCTTCCTGCAGAATTGGTCTGATGGAGCAAAGGCACTCGGCGCAGCTCGGTGCAAAAAGGCATCAATGTGACCAGTGTGCATACAGCACGGATTGTCCTGCAAATTTGACACGGCACCAGAGAACTCACACAGGAGAGAAACTTTCATGTGCAGTGTGTGTGGGAAGGCGTTTTCACAGTCATCTACTCTTGTAACACACCAGAGAACACACACGGGAGAGAAACCCTTCAGGTGCACTCCGTGCGGGAAGGCGTTTTCAGATTTATCTTCTCTTCATGTACACCAGAGAACACACACGGGAGAGAAACCCTTCAAGTGCAGTGTGTGTGGGAAGTCGTTTGCACGTTCATCTACTGTTGTAGCACACCAGAGAACTCACACAGGAGAGAAACCTTCAAGTGCAGTGTGTGTAGGAAGGCGTTTGCACGTTCGTCTACTGTTGTAGCACACCAGAGAACTCACACAGGAGAGAACCCTTCAAGTGCAGTGTGTGTGGGAAGGCGTTTTCACAGTCATCTACTCTTGTAAACACACCAGAGAACACACACGGGAGAGAAACCCTTCAGGTGCACTCCGTGCAGGAAGGCGTTTTCAGATTTATCTTCTCTTCATGTACACCAGAGAACCCACACAGGAGAGAAACCCTTCAAGTGCAGTGTGTGTGGGAAGGCGTTTTCAGATAAATCAAACCTTGTAAAACACCAGAGAACACACAGGAGAGAAACCCTTCAAGTGCAGTGTGTTTTGGGAAGGCGTTTTCACAGTCAACTCATCTTGTAGCACACCAGAGAACACACGGGAGAGAAACCCTTAAAGTGCAGTGTGTGTGGGAAGACGTTTGCACATTCATCTACTCTTGTAACACACCAGAGAACACACACGGGAGAGAAGGCATTTACACTTTCACCAAATCTTCAAAGACACCAGAGATCACGCATTTATATGGTGCTTGCTTAATCGCCTCGGCAATTCGGAGTTTTGTATCGTATCTCGTCTCAAACACTCGAAGAGCATCCCCAAGTAGCAGCTGCCCCTGTGTGGCACAAGGTGGTGACCCTGCACCGGCCTGCATGTGGACAAGAGCCTGTCAGTAGGGGGCGATGGTTGATGTGGCATCTCAGTTGTGCAGTTTGTAGGTAATGTTTAGAATTGCATCAATTTTGACCCAGATGCCAGCATGCAGTGGCCGACTCGTTTTGAATGACACAATAGTTTGTTGTACATACACTGTTAAGCAGACGGTGGTATCATTTAAAATAGCTTCTTGTTAATATGATGTAACCTGATGCGGCATATTTCAATGCAGTAATTCAATTTTGTTAAAAATTACTCAATTATTTTGAATGAATAATTGTCTGATGGTGTGCGTACATGTAACATTTTGTCTATAAGGGTCAAACATTGAATAAGTAATATTAGGACAAAGTGTGTTATTCGATTAATGTGTACAGATAACTCAGGTGAGACTCATTGTTCTTGTGATACAGGTCAAAGGATATTTTTGTGTTTTCAGGAAGCGTCTGCCTCTGGGAGCAACTCATTGTCTTTGAAATAAGGAGCACACTCGGATCATTAATAAGTTACAAGGCATACCACTCAAAAGTTACACGTAGAGGAGATACATTCTCTACAACACGAATTATAATTTTGTATGGCGTGTTGACGTAGATTTTGTCGAACTAGGATTAGAATGCTCCTTGCTGATTAATATCTGGATGTTCGTAACCATCGGTTAAAGCAAGCCTGGCTGCTCTTGAGGCGCTGTGCACCAATAAGGGTCCACAGGTGGCTTGCACTGAATCAATGACGCACTCCCAGAAGGCTGTGCTAGTTATAGTTTGTGTAAAACATTCCTTTGTTTCGTGGAGAGATCGATAAATGAAAGATGTCGTGTCTGCTGATCTGCTTCATAGCAAGGAAGTAATTTGAAGAGCACATTTGAAATTAATTTTTGGTACAGATTTGTATTCGGTTACAAGGCATCTAGTAGAGACATTCTCCACAGCAACACTCATTCGAATTTTGCATGACGTCTTATATGTTATAATTTTGTATTATGTGTTGACATAGATTTTGTCGAATTAGGACAAGAAATGGTCCTTGCTGATTAACGTCTGGATGTTCACAACTATGGGTTGAAGCAAGCCTGACTGCCTGCAGCCCCCTCAACCATTTACGGCTTTGAGCCAGGAAAGTCACAAAAAAATTGCACACGAACGACGCATCCACGCAAACTCCCGATGCTCCGTTTTGAAGTTTAAAATGAAACAACTTTGAATTGTATATTGTTTTGAATTTGATCATTGTTTTCATTAAAAGCTGATATCATTTTACAGCTGGAAGACTTAATTGAAAACTACATTTCGTGTGAATTTTCTCTCGTCGTTAAGTAGATGGCCTTGCCGGGGATTCGGTTCTATGTGGACTTTCACCTGGTTGGGATCGCGGGATCGAGATAAGGCGACACAGAGCTGGCCGTGCCAGAAGACCGCCGTCTGCAGATCGATTTCAACGCGATCGAACGTCTGTCCCTGTGCTTCCGTCGTTCATGCAGGGGGCGCGTAGGTTTACAGCGCCCCCTGCATGAAAGCGACGGAATGTGCAGCGTTCGTCACGAAGTTGTGCGCTTATATGAAAGAGTATCGCCAGTGGGTTTTCAAACTAACTTCATCTTACAGAAATCAATTTCGCGTGAGCCCACCGCACAATGCTCAGCTGAGCGAGGCGAGCCACGGTGGGGGAGGGGGGTCACCTCATCTTTGTCACGTGCCGTAGCTCACATGACTTCTGCTGCGACAATGGATGTTTTCGCCTGAGGACGACCGAAACGTGATTTATTAATTATTTATTTACTTCTTTCCTACCTACGTGACTTTACTGAAAGAACCAAAGAGTATGAAAGACGTCTTGTCTGCTGATCTTGTTCATATCCGTGTACATCGATATCCCACATTGCTCACACGTTCACACCACACACAATGAAATAAATAGAAACGAGAACGACTTCCGGGGATGGCAAAGATCGAGGAATCTCTTTCAATGGAGCGAGTTCAGTGTGTTCGTTTCAACTTCTCTCTGTGCGTCTGTGTCTGTTCTCCTCTGTGTGTCTCTCTCTGCCTGTCTCTGTGTCAATGTCGCCTATGTCTTTGTCGTCTCTGTATCTCTGTCTCTGTGTTCCTCTTGTCTGTCTTGTCTGTCTATGTGTGTCTATCAGCGTCTGTCAGTAGCAGCAGGCGCCCGTTCAACTCCCACGGTTACACGCCACTCAAACTTGCTCCCAACACACAAAGACCCCCCATATAGCCTTAACAGACTGTAGGGACAAGTGCTGTTATCGAGCACCTATAAAGGTCGGAACAGTACACGAGGGGGTGGGTGGCCAGCCCCACGCCCGACCGCCATTGTCTCCCCAGTGGCGATGTTTACACACCGCACCAGGACCTCATTTGATGCTGAGTCGACCTAGGGGAGGCCCAGGACCGGTTCCGATAAATCGTCACCGGTGTTGGCCGTGAGCGGGAATTGAACCCGGGTCGCCGGGTTCATAGCGCAGCGTAGCGCTAACCGCTACACAATCACTCCCACACCGATATACACACACACACCTATACACACCACACACCTACGTACACACACAGACACACACACAGACAACAACAACCGCCATTCGCCACTAAGTGGCGGTGACGTCACCACGACGCTTGTGCCAGGCCAAGTGCACCTTGAGGCCACGTGAAGTGTCGAACGCCCCGCTGGCAGGAGGTCACGGGGCAGACCCAGCAGGTGCCACGGGTCGACTGACCGAGATGACCGAGATGACTGGCTGATGCACCACCTGTGCCTCCTACTGTACCAACTTGCTGTGCTTTAGCCACCTGGCGCTCCACTCGTTGTTGTGAACGTCGCTCCTCCGCCCTCCGTTGTTGTTGGAGGGCGACTGCCTCCAACTGCCCAGTAGCGTCCCTCACTAGCCTCCACAGAGGCCGATCTTGACACTGCTGGCACCAGCCACCGGCAAGTCCACCCAGCTCCACGTCCTCCCGCACCACATCACTCCATCTCCCCTCTAGCCCGTGCCGCGCCCGCCCAGCCCGCTCGATCCGGCCGAACAAAAGCTGTTTAGGCATGCGGTAGCTGGGCATGCGGGCTACACGACCCAGCCAACGCAGCCTTGCCTGCCGGAGGAGCTCACCGATGGGACCCTGCCCAGATCTCTCAAGGATTTGGGAGCTCACATAATCCAGCCTGGCCAAACCCAGGATGGATCGTAGGCAGGCAAGCCTAAATGTTTCCAAGCGGCGAAGATGCTCCATTAGGGGGGGTCCACGTTTCGCAAGCGTAGAGAAGGGAGGGAATGACCGTGGCCGAGAAGACCTGAAGCTTCGTGCGGAGCGACAGACCAGGTAGCTTCCACACAGCGTTACGCAACCGATGAAAAGATATTGCCGCTCGACTGATTCGGAGTGAGACCTCTGCTGATAAACTGGAGCCAGTCATAAGCACACTGCCCAGGTATGGGAAACTCTCCACTCTCTCCACAACTGCCCCATCACCGATTGGGAGTTGTGGGGGTGGAGTGTCCGATGGTACAAAATACCCAGGCAGGTGCTTAGTTTTGATGGGGCTGATGGTAAGGCCCCACCTCTTAGTGGCACGCTCCAGTCTAAGCAGCAGCGTCTCCAACTCCTCTTCTGAATGAGCAGCTATTACCAAATCATCGGCATACATAACGTGTTTGACCAATAGGGAGCCATCCCTTGATCGCACCCAGGCGTCGATCAGCCTCCCATTATATCTGTACCACATGGAAATTCCCCCGGTACAGCTATTGAAGGCTTCACAAATTACGCAGTCGAAATAGATGTTAAATAATGTGGGAGCCAGAGGACATCCCTGTCGCACCCCAAGGTCTACAGGGAAAGGCTCCGACTCCCGGCCACGTAGTTTTACCCGAGCCCGCTCACCATCATGAAGGTCCTTAATGATCGTGAGCAGAGGGTCAGGGACTCCGAAAGCACGAAGAACAACCCAGAGCCCAGTCCTACTGATGGTATCATAGGCCTTGACCAGGTCAATAAAGCAGAGATGTAGGTCTTTTGGAATTCCCTACACCTCTGCTGTAGCAGACGGACAGAAAACATGGCATCTGTGCAGGACCGCCCTTTCCTGAAACCGCATTGGGGCTCCGCAAGCCTCTCCTCAGCGTGCCTAGCAAGGCGATGTTGAATAATCCTTGCCAGGACCTTACCCGGCACACTGAGGAGTGAGATGCCCCTGTAGTTGTTACAGTCGGTAAGGTCCCCCTTCTTAAAGAGGGGGACCACCAGGGCATCCTTCCAGTCCTGCGGAACCCGTCCAGTGGTCCAGACTGTTGTTATGATGTCATATAGGGCAGTCTGTGCACAAACGCCACCCTCCCTCAGCATTTCGCTTGAGAGATCATCTCTGCCCGGTGCCTTCCCTGGTCTCAGACTCCGGATCGCCCTCAGTACTTCCTCAACAGCTGGCACCTCAGCCAGCCACTCACAGGGGGTGACCTCTTCCAATATTTGAGGCACCGCAGCCTTTTTTGATGGAGTTAAATAGTGATTTGTGATCACGGGCCACTGAGGCAGACTCCATCTCCTCAGCAATCCGCGACCACCACCCATCCTTACAGCGCCTTACGGCTCTCCGAACTTCCGAGCGAAGGCTGCGGTAAACCTCCTCATTCTCTGACGTGGGATGCTGTAGGCGATGAGAGTGGGCCTGTCGCTTTTTCTCAATTAACCTGAACACCTCCTCTGTCAGCCAGGGTTTCTGGGGAGGTCTGGACCGCGTACCCAAAGCAGCCATTGCAGCTGCATGAGTCACAGTCTTAAACCTCGCCCATTTACCCTCGACATCAGGTGGAGTGGGGGACGATGCCAACCCCAGCTGCAAGCGATGATGAAATTCTCGCTTGCAACTTTCATCAGCTAACTGAGACCAGGCCACTTTTGGTTGGAATGGGATCCTGGGTGTACACCCACCACCGGAGTGGAAGAAAGGCAGGCGCATCTTACAGATGACTAGTCGATGGTCAGAGGGCAGATCAGCTCCACGGTAGGTCCTGGTGTCAAGGACATGGGCTCGCATCCGCTGGTCCGTCACTATGTAGTCCAGCAGATGTTCTTGCTTGGACCCGGCATGTATCCATGATGTTTTGTGGATGCGCCAATGCCGGAAGAGCGTGTTGGTAATTACAAGCCCATGGGCTGCACCTATGTACACACACAGACACACACACAGACACACAGACACACGCACGCACAAACATGTTGGTGGTGATGCTACTGATGCTACTGATGCTACTGATGATGATGATGGTAGGACAAGACGAGTGCTCTGAGTCTGAGTAACGTGGCTGGGGTGTTCTACATCCTGGTGGTGATGATACTGATGATGATGCTACTGATGATGATGATGGTGATGATGTTGGTAGGACAAGACGAGTGCTTTTTACACAGATACACACAGACACACACAGACACACACACACAGACACACACACAGACACACAAACAGACACACACACAGACACACACACAGACACACACAGACACACGCACGCACACACACAGATACACACACACACACAGACACACACACACATACACAGACACACACACAGACACACACCTATACACAACACACATCTATGTACAACACAGACACACACACAGACACACACACACGGGGCTATGTATGCGAGGAGTGCTGTGGGCTGCTGTATCTACACGGCAGCGAGCGGTGAGACGCCGTTATAAATAACAATGGCCCTTTGGTTATGACCACGAAATTTATTGTGTGTGGGAGCGGTGGTGCAGTGGTTAGCGCACTGTGTGTGTGTGGGAGTGGTGGTGCAGTGGTTAGCGCACTGTGTGTGTGTGGGGGAGTGGTGGTGCAGTGGTTAGCGCACTGTGTGGGTGTGTGGGAGTGGTGGTGCAGTGGTTAGCGCACTGTGTGTGTGTGGGAGCGGTGGTGCAGTGGTTAGCGCACTGTGTGTGTGGTTGTGGGGGAGTGGTGGTGCAGTGGTTAGCGCACTGTGTGTGTGTGGGGGTGGTGGTGCAGTGGATTAGCGCACTGTGTGTGTGGGAGTGGTGGTGCAGTGGTTAGGGCACTGTGTGTGTGGGGAGCGGTGGTGCAGTGGCTAGCGCACTGTGTGGGTGTGTGGGAGTGGTGGTGCAGTGGTTAGCGCACTGTGTGTGTGTGGGTGCGGTGGTGCAGTGGTTAGCGCACTGTGTGTGTGGTTGTGTGGGAGTGGTGGTGCAGTGGTTAGCGCACTGTGTGTGTGTGGGGGAGTGGTGGTGCAGTGGTTAGCGCACTGTGTGTGTGGGAGTGGTGGTGCAGTGGTTAGGGCACTGTGTGTGTGGGGAGCGGTGGTGCAGTGGTTAGCGCACTGTGTGTATGTCTTGGGGGAGCGGTGGTGCAGTGGTTAGCGCACTGTGTGTGTGTGTGGGAGCGGTAGTGTAGCGGTTAGCGCGCTGCGCTATGAACCTGGCGACCCGGGTTCGATTCCCGCTCACGGCTAACACCAGTGACGATTATCTGAACCGGTCCTGGGCCTCCCCTAGGTCGACTCAGCCTTAAATGAGTACCTGGTGCGGTGTGTAAACATCGCCACTAGGGAGACAAAGGCGGTCGGGCGTGGTGCTGGCCACCCACCCCCTCGTGTACCGTTCCGGCCTTCATAGGTGCTCGCTAACAGCACTTGCCCCTACAGTCTGTTCAGGCTATACGGGGATCTTTGTCTTATCTTTGGTGCAGTCGTTAGCGCACTGTGTGTGTGCGTGTAGGGGAGCGGTGGTGCAGTGGTTAGCGCACTGTGTGTGTGCGTGTGGGGAGCGGTGGTGCAGTGGTTAGCGCACTGTGTGTGTGCGTGTGGGGGAGCGTTGGTGCAGTGGTTAGCGCACTGTGTGTGTCTTGGGGGAGCGGTGGTGCAGTGGTTAGCGCACTGTGTGTGTGCGTTCGTGGGAGCGGTGGTGCAGTGGTTAGCGCACTGTGTGTATGTGTCTTGGGGGAGCGGTGGTGCTGTGGTTAGCGCGCTACGCTGCTGCGATGCGCACCCTACAGAGACCCGAGTTCGATTCCGGCTCACGGCCACTGCCACCGACGCCCTTTGACAGCCGCGAATGAGTAAATCATCGCCACTCGGGGGGGGGGGGCTGGTGGGAGACAAAGCCAGCCGTGCGAGCGTGGTGGTGCTGGCCACCCACTCCTCACTCGGCGCTGATGATGCTGCTGCTACTCACACATAGCACTTGGCCCTGAGTGGCTGATGCTGGGCTACACGGGGGAGCTTTGCCTCTTGCGCGTGAGCAGAGATTTACCTTCAAGTCACCACTGGGTATCTGTGTCGCGATTTTGCCCGGCGCAGCCATCCGCATAATTGTTTAGAGCAGAGAGAGACACACATGGGGAGAGAGAAACACACACACACACGGGGAGAGAGAGAGACACGGGGATACACACATGGGGAGAGAGAGGCACACATGGGGAGAGAGACACACATGGAGAGAGAGACACGGGGAGACACACATGGGGAGAGAGAGACACGGGGAGACACACATGGGGAGAGAGACACACACATGAAGAGAGAGAGAGACACACACATGGGGGATAGAAAGAGAGACACGGGGAGACACACATGGGGGAGAGAGACACGGGGAGAGAGACACGGGGAGAGAGACACCGAGAGTTACGGGGATACACAGGGAGAGACAGACACGGGGAGAGACCCATCCACTCACCGATCCACGCATCCACCCACTCACTCATCCACCCACTCACTTACCTATCCACTCACTCACCTATCCACGCACCCACCCACCCACTCACTCACCCAACCACTCACCCAACCACTCACCCATCCACCCACTCATCCACTCACCCACCAATTCACCCACCCACTCATTCATCTATTCATCCACCCACCCACACAATCACCCATCCACTCACCCGCTCACTCATCCACTCACCCTCTCACTCACTCACGCACTCACACACTCACCCACCCGCTGACTCACCCACTCACTCACTCACCCACCCACCCACCTACTCACTCATTCACTCACTCACCCACCCACTCACCCACCTACTCACTCACTCACGTACCCACTCACCCACCCGCTGAATCACCCACCCACTCAATCACCTATCCACTGACCCACCGATTCACCCATCCACTCACCCACCCACTCACCCAACCACCCTCCCATCCACCCACTCAAACACCCACCCACTCACTCACCCATCCACTCGCCCATCCACTCACCTCTCACCCACTGACCCACCAATTCACCCATCCACTCATCCACCCACTCACCCACCCACTCACCCACTCACCACCCACTCACCCTCCTAATCCACCCACTCAATCATCCACCCATCCACTCGCCCACCCACTCACCGACGCGGTGTTTGTGGCTGGGCGGGCTAGGGGTGTTTCCGCGCCGCGGGGAGCTCTAATTGAGTTCTTATCACGAGGCCTCTCTCCCTGGGCAACAGTGCAGAGAGAGGCAGGGGAAAGAGAAGGGAGATGAAGGGAAGAGGTGACTTAAAGGCCACGCTGTAACACATTACTGCGGAGGGAGCTGGTAGGAACGTTGGGTTGCACGGTCAATGGCCAGGGTCAATGGCGGCGTGGTGTATTCCGCAAATATGCCCGACTGTGAGGGCGGGCACAAGCCGGCGTGAGTAGGTTAAACGTTGAGTTTTATAAGGGCGCCACGGGGTGACCAGCCCCTCTCCACCCAGACCCACCCCTCCCACCCCCCACGCAGCCCCACGCTCCCCACCCAGCCCCACCCCACCATCCCCACCCAGCCCCTCCTCACCCTCCCCACCCAGCCCCTCACCACCCTCCCCACCCAGCCCCACCCTGCCCACCCAGGCCCTCCCCACTCTCCCCATCCAACCACCCTGTACACTAATAACACCTCTATGTGTCCTGGCTTGTAGACCACTCTGTACACTAATAACACCTCTATGTGTCCTGGCTTTTAGACCACTCTGTACACTAATAACACCTCTATGTGTCCTGGCTTTTAGACCACCCTGTACACTAATAACACCTCTATGTGTCCTGGCTGTTAGACCACTCTGTACACTAATAACACCTCTATGTGTCCTGGCTTTTAGACCACCCTGTACACTAATAACACCTCTATGTGTCCTGGCTTTTAGACCATCCTGTACACTAATAACACCTCTATGCGTCCTGGCTTTTAGACCACCCTGTACACTAATAACACCTCTATGTGTCCTGGCTTTTAGACCACCCTGTACACTAATAACACCTCTATGTGTCCTGGCTTTTAGACCACTCTGTACACTAATAACACCTCTATGTGTCCTGGCTTTTAGACCATCCTGTACACTAATAACTCCTCTATGTGTCCTGTCTTTTAGACCACCCTGTACACTAATAACTCCTCTATGTGTCCTGGCTTTTAGACCACCCTGTACACTAATAACACCTCTATGTGTCCTGGCTTTTAGACCACCCTGTACACTAATAACACCTCTATGTGTCCTGGCTTTTAGACCACTCTGTACACTAATAACACCTCTATGTGTACTGGCTTTTAGACCACCCTGTACACTAATAACTCCTCTATGTGTCCTGTCTTTTAGACCACCCTGTACACTAATAACTCCTCTATGTGTCCTGGCTTTTAGACCACTCTGTACACTAATAACACCTCTATGTGTCCTGGCTTTTAGACCACCCTGTACACTAATAACACCTCTATGTGTCCTGGCTTTTAGACCACCCTGTACACTAATAACACCTCTATGCGTCCTGGCTTTTAGACCACTCTGTACACTAATAACACCTCTATGTGTCCTGGCTTTTAGACCACTCTGTACACTAATAACACCTCTATGTGTCCTGGCTTTTAGACCACCCTGTACACTAATAACACCTCTATGTGTCCTGGCTTTTAGACCACTCTGTACACTAATAACACCTCTATGCGTCCTGGCTTTTAGACCACCCTGTACACTAATAACACCTCTATGTGTCCTGGCTTTTAGACCACCCTGTACACTAATAACACCTCTATGTGTCCTGGCTTTTAGACCACTCTGTACACTAATAACACCCCTATGTGTCCTGGCTTTTAGACCACTCTGTACACTAATAACACCTCTATGTGTCCTGGCTTTTAGACCACTCTGTACACTAATAACACCTCTATGTGTCCTGGCTTTTAGACCACCCTGTACACTAATAACACCTCTATGTGTCCTGGCTTTTAGACCACTCTGTACACTAATAACACCCCTATGTGTCCTGGCTTTTAGACCACTCTGTACCCTAATAACACCTCTATGTGTCCTGGCTTTTAGACCACTCTGTACACTAATAACACCTCTATGTGTCCTGGCTTTTAGACCACCCTGTACACTAATAACACCTCTATGTGTCCTGGCTTTTAGACCACCCTGTACACTAATAACACCTCTATGTGTCCTGGCTTTTAGACCACCCTGTACACGAATAACACCTCTATGTGTCCTGGCTTTTAGACCATCCTGTACACTAATAACACCTCTATGTGTCCTGGCTTTTAGACCACTCTGTACACTAATAACACCTCTATGTGTCCTGTCTTTTAGACCACTTTGTACACTAATAACACATTTATGTGTCCTGGCTTTTAGACCACCCTGTACACTAATAACACCTCTATGTGTCCTGGCTTTTAGACCACTCTGTACACTAATAACACCTCTATGTGTCCTGTCTTTTAGACCACTTTGTACACTAATAACACATTTATGTGTCCTGGCTTTTAGACCACTCTGTACACTAATAACACCTCTATGTGTCCTGGCTTTTAGACCACTTTGTACACTAATAACACATTTATGTGTCCTGGCTTTTAGACCACCCTGTACACGAATAACACCTCTATGTGTCCTGGCTTTTAGACCACTCTGTACACTAATAACACCTCTATGTGTCCTGGCTTTTAGACCACTCTGTACACTAATAACACCTCTATGTGTCCTGTCTTTTAGACCACTTTGTACACTAATAACACATTTATGTGTCCTGGCTTTTAGACCACCCTGTACACGAATAACACCTCTATGTGTCCTGGCTTTTAGACCACTCTGTACACTAATAACACCTCTATGTGTCCTGGCTTTTAGACCACCCTGTACACTAATAACACCTCTATGTGTCCTGGCTTTTAGACCACTCTGTACACGAATAACACCTCTATGTGTCCTGGCTTTTAGACCACCCTGTACACGAATAACACCTCTATGTGTCCTGGCTTTTAGACCACCCTGTACACTAATAACACCTCTATGTGTCCTGGCTTTTAGACCACCCTGTACACTAATAACACCTCTATGTGTCCTGGCTTTTAGACCACTCTGTACACTAATAACACCTCTATGTGTCCTGGCTTTTAGACCACCCTGTACACTAATAACACCTCTATGTGTCCTGGCTTTTAGAGCACTCTGTACACTAATAACACCTCTATGTGTCCTGGCTTTTAAACCACCCTGTACACGAATAACACCTCTATGTGTCCTGTCTTTTAGACCACTTTGTACACTAATAACACATCTATGTGTCCTGGCTTTTAGACCACTCTGTACGTTAATAACACCTCTATGTGTCCTGGCTTTTAGACCACTCTGTACACTAATAACACCTCTATGTGTACTGGCTTTTAGAGCACTCTCTACACTAATAACACCCCTATGTGTCCTGGCTTTTAGACCACTCTCTACACTAATAACACCTCTATGTGTCCTGGCTTTTAGAGCACTCTCTACACTAATAACACCTCTATGTGTCCTGGCTTTTAGAGCACTCTGTACACTAATAACACCCCTATGTGTCCTGGCTTTTAGAGCACTCTGTACACTAATAACACCCCTATGTGTCCTGGCTTTTAGAGCACTCTGTACACTAATAACACCCCTATGTGTCCTGGCTTTTAGAGCACTCTGTACACTAATAACACCCCTATGTGTCCTGGCTTTTAGAGCACTCTGTACACTAATAACACCTCTATGTGTCCTGGCTTTTAGAGCACTCTGTACACTAATAACACCTCTATGTGTCCTGTCTTTTAGACCACCCTGTACACTAATAACACCTCTATGTGTCCTGGCTTTTAGACCACCCTGTACACTAATAACACCTCTATGTGTCCTGGCTTTTAGACCACTCTGTACACTAATAACACCTCTATGTGTCCTGGCTTTTAGACCACCCTGTACACTAATAACACCTCTATGTGTCCTGGCTTTTAGACCACCCTGTACACTAATAACACCTCTATGTGTCCTGGCTTTTAGACCACCCTGTACACTAATAACACCTCTATGTGTCCTGGCTTTTAGACCACCCTGTACACTAATAACACCTCTATGTGTCCTGGCTTTTAGACCACTCTGTACACTAATAACACCTCTATGTGTCCTGGCTTTTAGACCACCCTGTACACTAATAATACCTCTATGTGTCCTGGCTTTTAGACCACTCTGTACACTAATAACACCTCTATGTGTCCTGGCTTTTAGACCACCCTGTACACTAATAACACCTCTATGTGTCCTGGCTTTTAGACCACTCTGTACACTAATAATACCTCTATGTGTCCTGGCTTTTAGACCACTCTGTACACTAATAACACCTCTATGTGTCCTGGCTTTTAGACCACCCTGTACACTAATAACACCTCTATGTGTCCTGGCTTTTAGACCACCCTGTACACTAATAATACCTCTATGTGTCCTGGCTTTTAGACCACTCTGTACACTAATAACACCTCTATGTGTCCTGGCTTTTAGACCACTCTGTACACTAATAACACCTCTATGTGTCCTGGCTTTTAGACCACCCTGTACACTAATAACACCTCTATGTGTCCTGGCTTTTAGACCACTCTGTACACTAATAACACCTCTATGTGTCCTGGCTTTTAGACCACCCTGTACACTAATAACACCTCTATGTGTCCTGGCTTTTAGACCACTCTGTACACTAATAACACCTCTATGTGTCCTGGCTTTTAGACCACTCTGTACACTAATAACACCTCTATGTGTCCTGGCTTTTAGACCACTCTGTACACTAATAACACCTCTATGTGTCCTGGCTTTTAGAGCACCCTGTACACTAATAACACCTCTATGTGTCCTGGCTTTTAGACCACTCTGTACACTAATAACACCTCTATGTGTCCTGGCTTTTAGACCACCCTGTACACTAGTACACTAATAACACCTCTATGTGTCCTGGCTTTTAGACCACCCTGTACACTAATAACACCTCTATGTGTCCTGGCTTTTAGAGCACTCTGTACACTAATAACACCTCTATGTGTCCTGGCTTTTAGACCACCCTGTACACTAATAACACCTCTATGCGTCCTGGCTTTTAGACCACTCTGTACACTAATAACACCTCTATGTGTCCTGGCTTTTAGACCACCCTGTACACTAATAACACCTCTATGTGTCCTGGCTTTTAGACCACTCTGTACACTAATAACACCTCTATGCGTCCTGGCTTTTAGACCACTCTGTACACTAATAACACCTCTATGTGTCCTGGCTTTTAGACCACCCTGTACACTAATAACACCTCTATGTGTCCTGGTTTTTAGACCACTCTGTACACTAATAACACCTCTATGTGTCCTGGCTTTTTAGACCACCCTGTACACTAATAACACCTCTATGTGTCCTGGCTTTTTAGACCACCCTGTACACTAATAACACCTCTATGTGTCCTGGCTTTTTAGACCACCCTGTACACTAATAACACCTCTATGTGTCCTGGCTTTTAGACCACTCTGTACCCTAATAACACCTCTATGTGTCCTGGCTTTTAGACCACCCTGTACACTAATAACACCTCTATGTGTCCTGGCTTTTAGACCACTCTGTACACTAATAACACCTCTATGTGTCCTGGCTTTTAGACCACCCTGTACACTAATACCACCTCTATGTGTCCTGACTTTTAGACCACTCTGTACACTAATAACACCTCTATGTGTCCTGGCTTTTAGACCACCCTGTACACTAATAACACCTCTATGTGTCCTGGTTTTTAGACCACTCTGTACACTAATAACACCTCTATGTGTCCTGGCTTTTTAGACCACCCTGTACACTAATAACACCTCTATGTGTCCTGGCTTTTTAGACCACCCTGTACACTAATAACACCTCTATGTGTCCTGGCTTTTTAGACCACCCTGTACACTAATAACACCTCTATGTGTCCTGGCTTTTAGACCACTCTGTACCCTAATAACACCTCTATGTGTCCTGGCTTTTAGACCACCCTGTACACTAATAACACCTCTATGTGTCCTGGCTTTTAGACCACCCTGTACACTAATACCACCTCTATGTGTCCTGACTTTTAGACCACTCTGTACACTAATAACTCCTCTATGTGTCCTGACTTCTAGACCACTCTGTACACTAATAATACCTCTGTGTGTCCTGGCTTTTAGACCACTCTGTACACTAATAACACCTCTATGTGTCCTGGCTTTTAGACCACTCTGTACACTAATAATACCTCTGTGTGTCCTGGCTTTTAGACCACCCTGTACACTAATAACACCTCTATGTGTCCTGGCTTTTAGACCACACTGTACACTAATAACACCTCTATGTGTCCTGGCTTTTAGACCACACTGTACACTAATAACACCTCTATGTGTCCTGGCTTTTAGACCACTCTGTACACTAATAACACCTCTATGTGTCCTGGCTTTTAGACCACTCTGTACACTAATAACACCTCTATGTGTCCTGGCTTTTAGACCACACTGTACACTAATAACACCTCTATGTGTCCTGGCTTTTAGACCACACTGTACACTAATAACACCTCTATGTGTCCTGGCTTTTAGACCACTCTGTACACTAATAACACCTCTATGTGTCCTGGCTTTTAGACCACACTGTACACTAATAACACCTCTATGTGTCCTGGCTTTTAGACCACACTGTACACTAATAACACCTCTATGTGTCCTGGCTTTTAGACCACACTGTACACTAATAACACCTCTATGTGTCCTGGCTTTTAGACCACTCTGTACACTAATAACACCTCTATGTGTCCTGGCTTTTAGACCACCCTGTACACTAATAACACCTCTATGTGTCCTGGCTTTTAGACCACTCTGTACACTAATAACACCTCTATGTGTCCTGGCTTTTAGACCACTCTGTACACTAATAACACCTCTATGTGTCCTGGCTTTTAGACCACTCTGTACACTAATAACACCTCTATGTGTCCTGGCTTTTAGACCACTCTGTACACTAATAACACCTCTATGTGTCCTGGCTTTTAGAGCACCCTGTACACTAATAACACCTCTATGTGTCCTGGCTTTTAGACCACTCTGTACACTAATAACACCTCTATGTGTCCTGGCTTTTAGACCACCCTGTACACTAGTACACTAATAACACCTCTATGTGTCCTGGCTTTTAGACCACCCTGTACACTAATAACACCTCTATGTGTCCTGGCTTTTAGAGCACTCTGTACACTAATAACACCTCTATGTGTCCTGGCTTTTAGACCACCCTGTACACTAATAACACCTCTATGTGTCCTGGCTTTTAGACCACTCTGTACACTAATAACACCTCTATGTGTCCTGGCTTTTTAGACCACCCTGTACACTAATAACACCTCTATGTGTCCTGGCTTTTAGACCACTCTGTACACTAATAACACCTCTATGTGTCCTGGCTTTTAGACCACTCTGTACACTAATAACACCTCTATGTGTCCTGGCTTTTAGACCACCCTGTACACTAATAACACCTCTATGTGTCCTGGTTTTTAGACCACTCTGTACACTAATAACACCTCTATGTGTCCTGGCTTTTTAGACCACCCTGTACACTAATAACACCTCTATGTGTCCTGGCTTTTAGACCACCCTGTACACTAATAACACCTCTATGTGTCCTGGCTTTTAGACCACCCTGTACACTAATAACACCTCTATGTGTCCTGGCGTTTAGACCACCCTGTACACTAATAACACCTCTATGTGTCCTGGCTTTTAGACCACCCTGTACACTAATAACACCTCTATGTGTCCTGGCTTTTAGACCACCCTGTACACTAATAACACCTCTATGTGTCCTGACTTTTGGGCCACCCATAACAATGTAAATTTTAAGCTTCCAAACAGCAGGCGGCAGCAGACAACCGGGAAAATCACATAGACAAAGCTCCCCCCTACAGCCCTTCAGAGGCTATAGGTGGGAGCTTTGTCTGTGAGCAGCAGCAGCAGCGCCTATGAAGGCTACCGGCACTGTGGCACACACAGAGGTTGGTGGCCAGCACCACCACGCCCGGCCGCCTTTGTCTCTCCCCAGTTGCGATGTTCACTACACACCGCACCAGGTACTCAATCGAGGTTGAGTCGACCTAGGGGAGACCAGTTCGGATCATCGACACTGATGTTGGCCGTGAGCGGGTTGGTAGCACAGCACAGTGCTAACCACAGCGCCACCGCTCTCCACCCACTTTCACAATCTCTCTCTCTCTCTCAATCTCTCACCAGTACTTACACTGCCAGCGGCTTAAACACATGTTCCGCCGTTTGGGGGACATCTTCAGCAAACTGGGGGTACCCTTCTACAACAGCAACAGCTTCGTATATGGGGTGGTGCCTTACCAGGCTAACAAGCGCCATGACTTCGCCATCTTCGCCTGTGCTCAGGCGAAGATGGCGGTGTATAGAACGAGTTAAAAGATGCTGGAGGGTGACACTGACGGCTGCTCTGTGATGCTTCCAGTGTTCAGAGGCCTGCTCAAGGCGCGGCTCCGGCTAGAGCACGCCATGTACCACACACATGTCGGTGATGTGCGGAGCGTCTTCTTCGAATGCTGGGGAGCCGGAAAAGCCCCTCTCTGTAGCAGCGTGGACGGCACCTCGTGGTGTTCACCTTCTGAAGCGCTCGCTCGTCACCGTGGCGTGCACGATGACCACCACCACCACAACCACCACCACCACGTGACTTTTATTTCGTGTTGGGCGTGGCACATTTGGCGCCACATCGCGTGGATTCATAGCGTTTGTTATTTGTGTTGCTGGTGACTTTGTGTATTTCGTATCGAAATCGCCTACAGCTTCAGGCGGAGCTCCTTAATCGCGTGGAGCAACGTCCCACAGCAGCTTCTCCCCGGCGAGAATGGAGCGGAGTCCCCTAGCGGTGTTGGCGATCTCATCTGAGGTCTTCCACTTGGGCTGGTGGCGCCTGCACGAGGTGGAAGACTGTCCAGAGCCCTGCCGATGTGAGGGTCCTCTCCCCTCTGATCCCCTGGAAGAGGCCGTTGCAGAACAAGAACCAAGTGTCAAGTTGGTCCTGATGGCATACGCCGACGACGTCCTCCTCATTCTGCGTTCCCTGGATGATGTCGCCCTGCTGCACGAGTGTCAGGAGGTCTTTTCGAAGGCCTCCTCATCCAAAATGAACTGGCCAAAATGCAGCGTGCTCCTGGTTGGAGCTTGGGACATGACCGAGTGTCCCGAGAAGGCAAAATCCATCAGCTGGAGCACAACATCACTGCACCACCTGGGGGTGTTCCTGGGACCAGAGGAGGAACCACCGCAGAGGAACTGGGTCGAGCTGGAGGAGAAGGTGGAGGAGCGGCTGGGCACCTGGAGTCGCCTGTGCAAGTTCCTCACCTTCAGGGCAAAGACGTCGGTGGTGAACCAGCTGGTGACGTCCGTGGCACCGTCACCACTGGGTGTAGACCAATCAACTTCAAGGACAGTGCATACATTATCAGAGTTATGTTTTTTGTTTGCATTATGACTGCAGGTATTGTGGTCTATGCAAACATGACTCCTTGTAAAAAGGTGTCAGTTTTGTTGCCAGATAGAAGGGTAAAAAACAAATTGACAGGGCTGCAGTCGCTCCGGGTGGCTGCCCAGATCCTGGCCGAAGCCAAGGGGGCCTTCTCAGCGACAGCGGGGAGAACGCCCCCCCCCCCCCCCCCATCGGCGTTGGGAATGACGAGGCCCCTCTCGGTCCCCCTCCACCGGAGCTCTCCATCGTGCCGCTGCGTCGCCAATGCCGACAAGCGAAGGCGGATCACAACCTGTGCCGGCTGGAAGACCTACCAGAGGTGGCCTTCGCAAATGTCAAGAGGAAGGTGCTCTACTCCTACATGGTCCGGTTTCACCAACAGGACACCCTGAGGAGCCACAAGGACCAGGCCTGGAGGAGAGGCCTGCCCTGTATCTCTCCGGAGAGGCCTCGCTGGAGGCAACTCTACTCCAATCCGACGTACAACTGCATCGGTGACCTCGGCTGGAGCATCGCCCATGGCACCGTCACCACCAACGCCTCCCTGGCGCGCTTCACCGACATGTCCCCGGAGTGCCGGTTCTGCGGTAAAGTGGAGACGGTGGCGCACCAATACGTGGAGTGCAAGAGCCTGGACTCGCTGTTCAAGGTCCTGAGAAACATCCTCTTAAAGTTCAGCACCAATACGTGGAGTGCAAGAGCCTGGACTCGCTGTTCAAGGTCCTGAGAAACATCCTCCTAAAGTTCAGCCTCCACTTCTCCCCGACGGTCCTCATCTTTGGATACCCGAAGGACGACGGATTCCAACATCTACAAGGGGCTGGTCAACGTGCTCGTCGGCTACGCCAGGCGAGGAAGGTGGCCGTGGAGGGGAAACGTCCGGTCAGCAGCCTGGGCATCTTCCGCGCTCTGGTCGGAGCCAGGGTGTGTGGGCTGGAGTTCCGCCATGCGCGGCTGACCCACGCCGTGCCGGCCTTCAAGGAGCAGTGGGCGATGGAGGAGGCCGTGTGCTCGGTGGCAGATGACGGGGAGCTCTGCGTGCTGCTATGAGCTACCCGTCGGAGGCCGTCGGACTGCGAGAAGGGCTGCGTGCAGAACGAGAGAGAGCGAGAGAGTGAGCGAGAGGGTGAGCGAGAAGGTGAGCGAGAGGGTGAGCGAGAGGGCGAGCGAGAGAGTGAGCGAGAGAGCGAGCGAGGGAGAGAGCGAGCGAGGGCTACATAAAGCCCCGTTAAAAAAAAAAATTACGAAATGATGAACGAAACAAAGTGCCGAATACACCGAGCATCTTCTTGTTTCCACTGATCGTAAAAAAAAAAGAGAGAGGGGGGGGGGGGTAGAGAGAGGGAAGGGTTAAGGAGAGCAGAGCGTGAAATCTTTTGTGAAATCTTTCATTTTAAAAGGTGTGGGGGGGGGGGGGGGGGTCACATAAAGCAAAGCATTAAAAAAAACTGAAATGATGAGCGAAGCAAAGTGCCGAATACACCGAGCATCTTCTTGTTTGCTCTGATCGTAAAATAAGAGAGAGAGAGGTAGGGAGAGAGAGAGAGTCACACGGAGCGAGAGAGACACGCACACACAGGAGTAGAGACACACACACAGAGGGAGGGGGTAGAGAGAGAGAGAGAGGCACACCATGAGAGAGGTGGATGAGAGAGGTGCTTAGTGAGTGTGTGGAACCGATGAGGGCATCACTCAGCAAGGGAGGTGACAGATGAATGATCCCATCTCTGTCTCTCTCCGTCTGTGTCTGTCTCAGGTCTAGAGACACGGGGAGAGAGACACAGAGAGACACGGAGAGAGACACGGAGAGACACAGAGAGCGACACGGAGAGACACACAGAGAGAGACATAGAGACACAGAAATACACTGAGAGACAGAGAGACACAGAGACATAGAGAGACACGGAGAGAGAAAGAGACACGGAGAGACACAGAGACACAGAAATACACTGAGAGAGAGACAGAGAGACACAGAGACACAGAGAGACTGAGAGACACGGAGAGAGAGACACACACAGAGAGACACGGGGAGACAACACAGAGACACACACAGAGACAACACAGAGACAATACGGAGACAAGACGGAGACAGAGAGACTCGCTGGGGAGACCCAGCGGTGGACAGAGCCTGGCGGACGCTGGCGACCTCTTCCTGCACAAGGTGAGGATTTGTGTTTGCGGAATTTCCTGATGCAAAGGAAAAGACACACAGACACGCACACACAGACGCACACACAGACACACAGGCACACAGACATACACACACTGACACACACACACAGACACACACAGATACACACACACAGAGGCGCACACACAGATACACACAGATACACACAGACACGCACACACATAGATACACACACACAGACACACACACAGACACACACACACAGACACACACACAGACACATGCACGCACACACACAGATACACACACAGACACACACACACAGACATACACAGGCACACACACAGACACACACACACAGACACGCACACACAGACACACACACAGACACACACACAGACACACACACAGACACACACATACACAGACACACACACAGGCGCACACACACAGACACACACAGATACACACAGACACGCACACACACAGACAGACACAGGCACACATACTGACACACACACAGACACGCACACACAGACACACACAGATACACACACACAGACACACACAGACACACACATACACAGACACACACACACAGACACACACAAACAGATACACACATACACACACAGATACACCCACACGTACATACTGATAACACGTACACACACAGATACACACACACAGATACCCACACACACACACAGACACACACACAGACACACACAGGTACACACATGCACATACACACAGATACACACACAGACTCACACACAGATACACACACACAGGTACACACAGATACACACACACGGACGCACACACGCGGTGATTTGCATACTGAGTGAGATCAGCGATTTTCAATAAGTTTATACAACACCCAAGGCAAAGCTTCCTCAGGTAGCCTCAAGGAGGCTGTAGGGGCAAGTGCTGTCAGTAGCAGCAGCAGCAGCGTCTACGAAGGCTACTGACACAGTGACACACACACACAAAGGTCCCCCAGGTAGCCTCTGACAGGGCTGTAGGGGCAAGATCTGTCAGTAGCAGCAGCAGCGCTACCTATGAAGGCTACCGGCACCGTGACACACACAGAGGGGGTGGTGGTGTGGCTAGCACACACACACACTCACGCACACACTCACACACTCACTCACACACACTCACACACTCTCACACACTCACACACACACTCACACACTCACACACACTCACACACTTACTCACACACTCACACACTCACTCACACACACACTCACACACACTCACACACTCACACACACGCGCATACACTCACACCCACGCTCACACACTCACACACACGCTCACACACTCACTCACACACACATTCACACACACACTCACACACTCTCACCTGTGTGTCTGTGCGTGGCTGTGACTCAGCGCGTCATGCGGGTTACGTCATCGCTACAAGACACGTGCCCGTGCATGTGTGCGTGGGTGTGTGTGGGGTGTGAGTGTGGGTATGTGTGTGCGTGGGTGTGTGTGTGTGGGTGTGTGGGTGTGTGTGGGTGTGTGAGTGTGGGTGTGAGTGTGCGTGGGTGTGTGTGTGTGGGTGTGTGAGTGTGGGTGTGTGTGGGTGTGTGTGTGCATGTACACAGGTGTGTGTGTGTGTGTACGTGTGTGTACACACACACCTGTGTACACGGAAGCACAAAAGGCAAAGATCCCCCGTATAGCCTCCAGCAAAGTATTTGTGTCAGGGTGTGCCTGACACAGACACACACACATACACACATACAGGGACACACACACACAGACACACACGCACACACGCACACAGGCACACACAGACACACGCACACACGCACACAGGCACACACAGACACACACAGACACACAGGCACACACACAGACACACACACAGGCACACACAGACACACACGGACACACATACAGGGACACACACAGACACACGCACACAGGCACACACAGACACACCCAGGCACACATACAGGCACACGCACAGACACACACACAGGCACACACACAGACACACACAGGGACACACAAACACACACAGACACACACTTACACAGACATACACAACAACAACAACCGCCATTCGCCACTAAGTGGCGGTGACGTCACCACGACGCTTGTGCCAGGCCATGTGCACCTTGAGGCCACGTGAAGTGTCGAACGCCCGCTGGCAGGAGGTCACGGGGCAGACCCAGCAGGTGCCACGGGTCGACTGACTGAGACGATTGAGACGACTGGCTGATGCACCACCTGTGCCCCCTACTGTGCCAACTTGCTGTGCTTTAGCCCACCCGGCGCTCCGCTCGTTGTTGTGAGCATCGCTCCTCCGCCCTCCGTTGTTGTGGAGGGCGACTGCCTCCAACTGCCCAGTAGCGTCCTTCACGAGCCTCCTCCACAGAGGCCGATCTTGACACCGCTGGTACCAGTCATCGGCAAGTCTACTCAGCTCCACATCCTCCTGTACCACATCACTCCATCTCTCCTCTAGCCCGTGCCGCGCCCGTTTAGCCCCCTCTATCCGGCTGAACAAAAGCTGTTTAGGAATGCGGTGGCTGGGCATGCGGTCTACATGACCCAGCCAACGCAGCCTTGCCTGCCGGAGGAGCTCACCGATGGGACTTTGGCCAGATCTTTCAAGGATTTGTGAGCTCCTCCCACAATCCAGCCTGGTTAAACCCAGGATGGATCGTAGGCAGGCCAGCCTAAATGTGTCTAACTGGCGAAGATGTTCCATTAGGGGGGTCCACGTTTCGCAAGCATAGAGAAGAGAAGGAATGACTGTGGTCGAGAAGACGTGAAGCTTCGTGTGGAGTGACAGACCAGGTAGCGTCCACACAGCGTTACACAACTGATGAAAAGATAATGCCGCTCGACTGATTTGGAGTGGGACCTCTGCTGTCAAACCGGAGCCAGTCATGAGCACACTGCCCAGGTATGGGAATCTTTCCACTCTCACCACAACTGCCCCATCACCAATTGGGAGTTGTGGGCGTGGAGTGTCCGATGGTACAAAATACCCAGGCAGGTGCTTCGTTTTGGTGGGGCTGATGGTAAGGCCCAACCTCTTAGTGGCACGCTCCAGGTTCAGCAGCAGTGCCTCCAACTCCTCCTCTGAGTGAGCCGCAATTACCAGATCATCGGCATACATAACGTGGTTGACCAAGAGGGAGCCATCCCTTGACCCCACCCGGGCATCGATCAGCCTCCCATTATATCTGTACCAGATGGAAATTCCTCCGGTACAGCTATCGAAGGCTTCACGTCCTACGTAGTCAAAAAAAATGTTAAATAATGTGGGAACCAGAGGACATCCATGCCACACCCCAAGGTGTACAGGGAATGGCTCCGACTCCCGGCCACGTAGTTTTACCCGGGCCCGCTCACCATCATGAAGGTCCTTAATGATCATGAGCAGAGGGTCAGGGACTCCGAAAGCACGAATAATAACCCAGAGCCCAGGCCTACTGATGGTATCATAGACCTTGACCAGGTCAATAAGGCAGAGATGTAGGTCTTGTTGGAATTCCCTACAACTCTGCTGTAGCAGACGGACAGAAAATATGGCATATGTGCAGGACCGCCCTTTCCTGAAACCGCATTGGGGCTCCTCAAGCCTCTCCTCAGCGTGCCTGGTAAGGCGATTAATTCTAGATTTGAAGCTTTCGTGACTGCAAAGATTCATATTCTTAGGTTTTTTCGGTTAAGTCACGTAAGTAAAACATCAAAATAAAAATAAAATAAAAATAAAAAATCACGACGTTTCGGAGGCAACACAAGTCTCCGTCATCAGGTGGGACCGTCCGGCTGTGACGGTCCCACCTGATGACGGAGACTTGTGTTGCCTCCGAAACGTCGTGATTTTTTATTTTTATTTTATTTTTATTTTGATGTTTTACTTACGTGACTTAACCGAAAAAAACCTAAGAATATGGTAAGGCGATGTTCAATAATCCTTGCCCCTGTAGTTGTTACAGTCTGTGCGGCCCCCCTTCTTAAAGAAGGGGACCACCAGGGCATCCTCACAATCCTGTGGAACCCGTCCAGTGGTCAAGGCTGTTGTTATGATGTCATGTCTGGCAGTGTGTGCACAAACGCCACCCTCCCTCAGCATTTCGTTGAGTGGATCATTTCTGCCCGGTGCCTTTCCTGTTCTCAAACTCTGGATTGCCTTCAGTACTTCCTCAACAGATGGCACCTCAGCCAGCCACTCACAGGGGGTGACTTCTTCTTCCAATGTTTGAGACACCGCAGCCTCAGCAGGATCATCCCCACTTTGTCCCACGATGTTTTCCAGACTGAGGGATTTCTCCTCCCCCAGGACCTTACAGAAATGCTCAGCAAATCTGCAAACCTGTTCCTGGGGGTCGGAGATTGGATCACCGTTCTTTCCTCTAATGATAGTAATAGGTGTTGCGCTGCAGGTTGCTTTTTTGACGGAGTTAAATAAAGATTTGTGATCGCGGGCCACTGAGGCAGACTCCATCTCTTCCACAACCCGCCACCACCACCCATCCTTGCAGCGCCTCACGGCTCTCCGAACCTCCGAGCGAAGGCTGTGGTAAGCCTCCTCATTTTCTCACGTTGGATGCTGTAGACGATGAGACTGGGCCTGTCGCTTTTTCTCAGCCAGCCTGACCACCTCCTTTGTCAGCCAGGGTCTCTGGGGAGGTCTGGACCGTGTATCCAAAGCAGCCATTCCAGCTGAATGACCAACAGTCCTAAACCTCGCCCATTTTCCCTCGACATCTGGGGGAGTGGGGGACGATGCCAACCCCAGTCGCTTGCAAATTTCATCAGCTAGCTGAGACCAGGCCACTTTTGGTATGAATGGCAGACGTATCTTACAGATGACAAGTCGATGGTCAGTGGGCAGATCAGCTCCATGGTAGGTCCTGGTGTCAAGGACATCGGCCCACATCCGCTGTTCCGTAACTATGTAGTCCAACAGAAGTTCTTTCTTGGACCCGAAATGCATCCATGATTTTGTGTGGATGCGCCGATGCGGGAAGAGCGTGTTGGTAGTTACAAGCCCATGGGCTGCACAAAAAGCTAGCAGCCTCCTACCGTTTCTATTGAGCTGATCTGGCCCATGCCTTCCAATCACTCCAGACCAGGTGCCAGCATCATGACCAACTCGGGCATTGAAGTCACCCAACAAGATGACTCTGTCCCGAGGGGCCACTTTAGCCAGCACCTGTGACAGGAGGTCATAGAAGGCATCTGACTCATATGCCTTGCCTAAATCCCTCCACGGATGCTCGTCTTCGGTGGGGGCATAAGTAACCACGACCACCACTCCTCGCCTCCGGTTGATGGGAAGGCGAGCCCAAAGTAGCCTGGGGCGTACAGCTTCCCACACCTCACCGCCACGCTCCCACGCCCCCTTCATTTTTTTATTCAGAAGAGCCACTCCCTGTTGTTTGGCCGTCTCCTGCCCCGAGTAGAGGACTGTCCACCCCTCATGGTGGCAGGAGCCAGAACCGGTCCACCGGACCTCCTGAATGCCACTGAGATCCAGGCGGTACCGGTCTAGCTCCTGACAGAGGAGTGGCAGCCTCTCCTCCGCAGTGAGCGTTTGAACATTCCACGTGGCCACCCGCAGTGTTTTTTTGTTGTTTCTGGAGAGCCCCGAGGGTAAAGATTTAGTCTCTTGGCTCCGCTAAATGGGGTTTGACCAGGAGTCGTCATAGACGCCTGTCCCCCCCCCTGGTCCTCTGGCACAAGCTTAATTAGATATTTCAGTCGTGGTTTAGTGGTAATTAATTGATGTTGGAGGGGTTACCAGCCCCTCGCACCCGTCCAGAGCCCCCATTTGGCCACTGTGGTGGCTACAAACGCCATGAGGGGAATGGCAAATCTAAGTTGGCCCTCCCCCCCACGGCACTGCCCACCACAGCGTTGCCGTCCGGCAACAACGAGGAGGTAGGGGGTTGTTTTTACACAGACACACACACAGACACACAGACACACAGGTTCATAGCGCAGCGCTAACCGCTGCACCACCGCTCCTCCTCCTCTGCAGCAGCTGGATCGGCAGCGGGATGAGCGGCGCGTGTGCACACAGACAAAGATCCCCCGTATAGCCTGCACGGGCCGTTTGGGGCAGGTGCAATTTGCGAATGAGGCGCGGATTTTGAGTCCTCGTAGCAAAACGCAGCACGGGGGAGAGGCACTGAAGGGGGAGAGAGGGGGTAGGGGGGGGGAGAGGGGGGGGAGAGGGGGGGGAGAGGGGGGGAGAGGGGAGGGAGAGAGGGGGGAGAGAGCGGGGAGACGAGAGTGACAGAGAGAGTGACCGAGAGAGCGAGCGAGAGGTGGAGGTTTACATAAAGCAAAGTTATTAAAAAAAATACGAAATGATGAACGAAGCAAAGTGCCGAATACACCGAGCATCTTCTTGTTTCCACTGAACGTAAAAAAAGAGAGAGGGGAGAGAGGGGGGGAGAGAGGGGGGGGGAGAGGGGGGAGAAAGGGGGGAGAGAGGGGGGGGAGAGGGGGGGGAGAGATGGGGGGGAGAGAGGTGGGAGAGTAGGGGGAGAGAGGGGGAGGGGAGGGGAGAGAGAGGGGGTGGGGAGGGAGATGATAAGAGAGGGTGGGAGAGTGTCAGATACGAGGGGAGAGAGATACGGAGAGTATGAGAGAGAGGGTGGGAGAGAGAATGAGAGAGAGTATGGGAGAGATAAGGGAGAGAGAGAGGATGAGAGAGTGTGGGGAGCGGTGGCGCAGTGGTTAGCATGCTGCGCTGCGAACCCCCGAGACCCGGGTTCGATTCCAGCTCACGATCAACGCCAGCGGCGATGATCATCTGAACCGATCCTCGGAACTCTCCTAGGTCGACTCAGCAACCCAACGTTCCTATCAGCTCCCTCCGCAGGAATGTGTTAAAGGGTTTTGCTGGGAGTCTACAAACTAAGTTGCACCTGTGGTGATTGTTACATCGGGGAAACAAAACGGCGTGTCTCGGACCGTGTCCGCGAGCACAAGGCAGATCTGAAACACGGCAGGACTAATACCTCCGCCGTTGTCGACCATTGCTATAACGCTGTGGGCTCTCATGATATTGCTTTTATCCGAGACCAAGGTGCTCTGCAAACCTTCGGGCTACTATCAAAGGTTTCGATGTAAAGCTTTCGTGACTGCAGGGATTCATCTTTTTGGTTCTTTCGGTAAAGTCACGTAAAATGGAAATAATAAAATAATAAGAACAGGTCTGTCTCCTCGACAGACCTGTTCTCCACCTGAGGACGGCTACTTGCGTTGTGGCCGAATCGTCGTGAGAATTATTTTATTATGTTTTATTTTTATCATTTTATTATTTCCATTTTACGTGACTTTACCGAAAAAACCAAGAAGATATCAAAGGTTTGTTCATGAAGCCATCCAGATATACAAACACAGACATAACTTCCACCTAGAAGAAAGTGGATACAGATTGAACAATCATTGGAAGGATATGGCTCTGTGTGTGAGTATATGGCTCTGTCTGTGGTGAGTCTATGGGTCTGTGTGTGAGTTTATGGGTCTGTGTGTGGTGAGTCTATGAGTCTGCGTGGTGAGTCTATGGGTCTGTCTGTGGTGAGTCTATGAGTATCTGTGTGGTGAGTCTATGGGTCTGTCTGTGGTGAGTCTATGGGTATGTGTGTGAGTCTATGAGTCTGTGTGGTGAGTCTATGGGTCTGTGTGTGGTGAGTCTCTGAGTCTGTGTGGTGAGTCTATGGGTATGTGTGTGAGTCTATGAGTCTGTGTGGTGAGTTTATGGGTCTGTGTGTGGTGAGTCTGTGAGTCTGTGTGGTGAGTCTATGGGTCTGTGTGTGGTGAGTCTATGGGTCTCTGTGTGTGTGAGTCTATGGGTCTGTGTGTGGTGAGTCTATGGGTCTCTGTGTGTGTGATTCTATGGGTCTCTGTGTGTGGTGAGTCTATGGGTCTGTGTGTGGGTCTATGGGTCTCTGTGTGGTGAGTCTATGAGTCTGTGTGTGTGAGTCTATGGGTCTGTGTGTGAGTCTATGGCTCTGTGTGTGTGAGTCTATGGGTCTGTGTGTTGAGTCTATGGGTCTCTATACAAATCTGCTCCTGTGTGTCAATACGAGTCTCTATGCATCTCGCTCCATCTACTCCCCCCTGTCTCCCTCCTCGCCAGCTAACGCTGCAGCATCCTCCTGTACCATTGGCATGCGAATTCTCAGATTTTTGTGACGTCATATTTGAGGGGGGGGGTCTGACTTTTTGTGACGAAGGGGGGGGGGGTGATCAAACATCGTCCAAAATTCGGTGACGTCATTTACTGACGGCTCCCCTTGCCCCTGCGGCCTGCTGAAGGCTACCTGGGGGACCTGTGCCTCTGTGTAATGGTCCCTGGCGATGGCTTCATTAAGGCGGCTCGTTAAATGCAACTCGCGTTGACTGCCTCGGCTCGGGTCGCGTTGCGGTGGCGTCACCTAAATCCACAGGCACGTGCGTCTTAAAGGGACACGTGCCTCTTAAAGGGACACGTGTCCTCTTAAAGGGACACCTGCGTCTTATAGCCACTTCCTTCCTCTTAAAGGGACACCTGCCTCTTTATTTAGCCATTGCAGTTGCTGCTGTGTGGGTCGATGTCGAGGGTGGAGGAGGTGGTGGGGGAGGAGGAGGTGGTAGTAGAGGAGGTGGAGGAGGTGGAGGAGGAGGTGGAGGAGGTGGAGGAGGTGGTGGAGGTGGTGGGGGGGGGGGGGGAGGAGGAGGTGGAGGAGGTAGAGGAGGAGGTGGAGGAGGTAGAGGAGGAGGTGGAGGAGGTGGAGGAGGTGGTGGAGGTGGTGGGGGGGGGGAGGAGGAGATGGAGGAGATGGAGGAGGAGGTGGAGGAGGAGGTGGAGGAGGAGGTGGAAGAGGAGGTGGTAGTGGAGGAGGTGGAGGTGCAGGAGGTCGAGGTGGAGGAGGTGGTGTTGGGGGAGGTGGAGGAGGTGGAGGAGGTGGTGGAAGAAGTGGAGGTAGAGTTAGTGGGCGAGGGGTTTGGGGTGAATATTCTCACACTCGGACGCACCCTCAGAACCGGTTTCAGGAGCGGCTTCTAAAACCCGTTCAGCCGGAAGCCGCCGTGGCTGATGGTGATGGTGGTCGTGATGCTGATGTCATTCGCCGACGGCGGTGACGCTGATGCTGACGCTGGTGCACCGAGCCTGGCACAAGGGCCGTGCGTGCTGCTGCTGATGTTGATGGTGTGGTGATGATGCTGCTGCTGATGTTGATGATGATGATACTACTGATTATGCTGCTGCTGCTACTACTGATGATAATGCTACTGATGCTGCTACTACTGCTGATGCTACTGATGATGCTGCTACTGCTGCTGATGATGCTGCTGCTGATGATGATACTCATGCTGCTGCTGCTGCTACTGATGTTGATAATACTACTACCACTGATGATGATGCTGCTGCTGCCTACTACTGCTGATGCTACTGATGATGCTGCTACTGCTGATGATGCTGCTACTGCTGATGATGCTGCTGCTGATGATGATGCTGCTGCTGCTGCTACTACTGCTGTTGCTGATGATGATGCTACTGATGCTGCTGCTGCTACTGATGTTGATAATACTACTACCACTGATAATCATACTACTACTGGCCATGCTGCTGATAATGACAATGACACTACTACTGAAGATGATGATGATACTACTGCTGATGTTTCAGCGTAAACTTCAAACGCCGGCTCCTCACAATGTGGAGATGGAGCGCAGATTTCGGATCGGCGATTGTGGTCGAAACGCCCGCGGGGAGAATGCTGAGAGAGAGAGTTTGAGAGTTGGAGAGAGAGATTGAAAGACTTTTGACTTGTAAACAACTTTTATTGCCGCCAGCAGCAACAGCACTGGAGGCGATTTCGATATGAAACACACAAAGTCACCAGCAATACATAAAGTCACCAGCAATACACAAAGTCACCAGCTACACACAAAGTCACCAGCAACACGCAAAGTCACCAGCAACACACAAAGTCACCAGCAACACAACACACAAAGTCACCAGCAACACACACAGTCACCAGCAACACACAAAGTCACCAGCAATACACAAAGTCACCAGCTACACACAAAGTCACCAGCAACACACAAAGTCACCAGCAACACGCAAAGTCACCAGCAATACACAAAGTCACCAGCAATACACAAAGTCACCAGCTACACACAAAGTCACCAGCAACACGCAAAGTCACCAGCAACACACAAAGTCACCAGCAACACAACACACAAAGTCACCAGCAACACAATACACAAAGTCACCAGCAACACAATACACAAAGTCACCAGCAACACAATACACAAAGTCACCAGCTACACACAAAGTCACCAGCAACACACAAAGTCACCAGCAACACACAAAGTCACCAGCAATACACAAAGTCACCAGCAATACACAAAGTCACCAGCTACACACAAAGTCACCAGCAACACGCAAAGTCACCAGCAACACACAAAGTCACCAGCAACACAACACACAAAGTCACCAGCAACACACAAAGTCACCAGCAACACACAAAGTCACCAGTAACACGCAAAGTCACCAGCAACACGCAAAGTCACCAGCAACACGCAAAGTCACCAGCAACACACAAAGTCACCAGCAACACGCAAAGTCACCAGCAACACACAAAGTCACCAGCAACACACAAAGTCACCAGCAACACAACACACAAAGTCACCAGTAACACACAAAGTCATCAGCAATACACAAAGTCACCAGCTACACACAAAGTCACCAGCAACACACAAAGTCACCAGCAACACGCAAAGTCACCAGCAACACACAAAGTCACCAGCTACACACAAAGTTACCAGCAACACACAAAGTCACCAGCAACACACAAAGTTACCAGCAATACACAAAGTCACCAGCAACACGCAAAGTCACCAGCAACACGCAAAGTCACCAGCAACACACAAAGTCACCAGTAACACGCAAAGTCACCAGCAACACGCAAAGTCACCAGCAACACGCAAAGTCACCAGCAACACACAAAGTCACCAGCAACACGCAAAGTCACCAGCAACACACAAAGTCACCAGCAACACGCAAAGTCACCAGCAACACACAAAGTCACCAGCAACACGCAAAGTCACCAGCAACACACAAAGTCACCAGCAACACACAAAGTCACCAGCAACACAACACACAAAGTCACCAGCAACACACAAAGTCACCAGCAACACACAAAGTCACCAGCAACACACAAAGTCACCAGTAACACACAAAGTCACCAGCAATACACAAAGTCACCAGCTACACACAAAGTCACCAGCAACACACAAAGTCACCAGCAACACACAAAGTCACCAGCAACACGCAAAGTCACCAGCAACACACAAAGTCACCAGCTACACACAAAGTTACCAGCAACACACAAAGTCACCAGCAACACACAAAGTTACCAGCAATACACAAAGTCACCAGCAACACGCAAAGTCACCAGCAACACGCAAAGTCACCAGCAACACGCAAAGTCACCAGCTACACACAAAGTTACCAGCAACACGCAAAGTCACCAGCAACACACAAAGTTACCAGCAACACACAAAGTCATCAGCAACACACAAAGTCACCAGCAACACGCAAAGTCACCAGCAACACACAAAGTCACCAGCAACACGCAAAGTCACCAGCAACACACAAAGTCACCAGCAACACACAAAGTCACCAGCTACACACAAAGTTACCAGCAACACATAAAGTCACCAGCAACACACAAAGTTACCAGCAACACACAAAGTCATCAGCAACACACAAAGTCACCAGCAACACACAAAGTCACCAGCAACACACAAAGTCACCAGCAAACAAACAAACGCTACAAATCCACGCGCTGTGGCGCTAAATGCACCGCGCACAACACGAAAGAAAAGCCACGTGGTGGTGGTGGTGGTCATGGTGCACCAGAGGTCGCAAACGGGTTTTGATTCCTTACCCGTACCCGGCCGCACCAGGGTCGCAAACGGGTACCCGTACCCGGCCGTACTCGTACCCTACCCGTACCCGGCCGGGTACGGGTAGGGTACGGGTATCGGGTACCTGTTTGCGACCTCTGGGATGAAGCCATGTTGCAGGCGCGGGTGGGTTGATTCTAGGAACTTGATTTGTGAGAAGAGACGAGACGTTGGGAAATGAGTGACAAACAGTTACTCACCAGTGACTCACGGCCTACCCGTACCCGTACCCGGCCGCACCAGGGTCGCAAACGGGTACCCGTACACAGCCGGGTACGGGTAGCCGGGTATCGGGTAGGGTACGGGTATCGGGTACCCGATTGCGACCTCTGTGGCGCACGCCACGGTGACGAGCGAGCGCTTCAGAAGGTGAACACCACGAGGTGCCGTCCACGCTGCTACAGAGAGGGGCTTGTCCGGCTCCCAGCGTTCGAAGAAGACGCGCTGCACATCACCGACATGTGTGTGGTACATGGCGTGCTCCAGCCGGAGCCGCGCCTTGAGCAGGCCTCTGAACACTGGAATAATTACAGAGCAGCCGTCAGTGTCACCGTCCAGCATCTTTTAACTCGTCCTGTAACACCGCCATCTTCGCCTGAGAGCAGGCGAAGTTGGCGAGGTCATGGCGCTTGTTAGCCAGGTAAGGCAACACCACATATATGAAGCTGCTGCTGTTGTAGAAGGGCACCCCCAGTTTGCTGAAGATGTCCCCCAAAAGGCGGAACATTGGTTTGAGCCGCTAGCAGCATAAGTTCTGGTGGGGCAGATCCTCCCTGGCACTGCAGGAAATGCACAAGTCTGTTACCCCCGGCAAGAGATTCGGCTGAGCCACACGGCCGATGGCAACGTGTAGTGTGCCAACCTCCACTGGAGGTCACCGCAGAGTTTGGCTACGGGGGAGACTTGTACATTTGTTTCCACTGGGTAGGAATGAGTAAGTGAGTGGTGAGTGAGTGAGTGGTGAGTGAGTGAGTGGTGAGTGAGTGAGTGGTGAGTGAGTGGTGAGTGAGTGGTGAGTGAGTGAGTTGGTGAGTGAGTGGTGAGTGAGCGGAGGTCACCGCAGCGTTTGGCTACGGGAGAGACTTGTACGTTTGTTTCCACTGGGGGGTGGTGAGTGAGTGGTGAGTGAGTGGTGAGTGAGTGAGTGAGTGGTGAGTGAGTGGTGAGTGAGTGAGTGGTGAGTGAGTGAGTTGGTGAGTGAGTGGTGAGTGAGTGGTGAGTGAGTGGTGAGTGAGTGAGTTGGTGAGTGAGTGGTGAGTGAGCGGAGGTCACCGCAGCGTTTGGCTACGGGAGAGACTTGTACGTTTGTTTCCACTGAGGGGTGGTGAGTGGTGAGTGAGTGGTGAGTGAGTGAGTGAGTTGGTGAGTGAGTGAGTGGTGAGTGAGTGAGTGAGTGGTGAGTGAGCGGAGGTCATCGCAGCGTTTGGCTACGGGAGAGACTTGTACGTTTGTTTTCACTGAGGGGTGGCCGCAATGAGGGTGAGAGAAATGGTCTCTCCGTTTTGTGTCCGGTAGGTCCCAGGAATTCAGCGCCTTGACACAGCCACGTGTCGAGAGCCTTGACACAGCACGTGTAGAGCGCCTTGACACAGCACGTGTAGAGCGCCTTGACACAGCACGTGTAGAGAGCCTTGACACAGCACGTGTAGAGCGCCTTGACACAGCACGTGTCGAGAGCCTTGACACAGCACGTGTAGAGCGCCTTGACACAGCACGTGTCGAGAGCGCTGTGTTCAGGGCGCTCTTCAGGGGCACGTTCCTGTAGGCCCGGGAGCTTCAGTAGTAGATGGAGAGAGAGATCGAGATGGTGAGGGAGATGGAGAGATACAGGGGGTGAGAGATGGAGAGAGATCGAGATGGTGAGGGAGATGGTGAGGGAGATGGTGAGGGAGATGTAGAGATACAGGGGTTGAGAGAATGAGAGAGATGGTGAGGGATCGAGATGGTGAGGAAGATGTAGAGATACAGGGGTTGAGAGAGAATGAGAGAGATGGTGAGGGAGATGGTGAGGGAGATGTAGAGATACAGGGGTTGAGAGAGAATGAGAGAGATGGTGAGGGAGATGGTGAGGGAGATGTAGAGATACAGGGGTTGAGAGAGAATGAGCGAGATGGTGAGAGAGTTAAACAGAAGTTCCCATCAAACCGGATGATCTGGTCGTGACGACTCACACGTGGTATGCAGAGACGAGGGGCGAAGGAGGAAGGAATGAGAGAGGGAGGGAGGGGGGAGTAGACGGAGAGAGATACACAGAGACTCGTATTGATACACAGGACCAAACTTGTATAGAGACCCATAGACTCACCACACAGACTCACACACAGACCCATAGACTCACCACACACAGAGACCTATAGACTCACCACAGAGACTCACACACGGACCCATAGACTCACCACACACAGAGACCTATAGACTTAACACACACAGACCCATAGACTCACCACACAGAGACCCATAGACTCCCCACACAAAGACCCATAGACTCACCACACAGAGACCCATAGACAACACACACAGACCCATAGACTCACCACACAGACCCATAGACTCAACACACACAGACTCATAGACTCAACACACACAGACCCATAGACTCACCACACAGAGACCCATAGACAACACACACAGACCCATAGACTCAACACACACAGACCCATAGACTCAACACACACAGACTCATAGACTCAACACACACAGACCCATAGACTCAACACACACAGACTCACAACACAGACACAAATCCAGGAAAAAACAGCAAAAATCTTCCACAAAAAGCACCGTACACCAACGCTGTGTGCAAAAATCCCAGTGGGATGCAAGTCAAACAACAACAACCACAAGACAACTTAGATTCAGGCCATCAGTCTAACACCGTACTACAACAAACAAACATGGCCAAAAAAAAAAACTTTTGGAAATCACCAAAATAAAGCCATGAATGCAATGTGCCAGTGATCATAGGAACTGTGACCGAAATTTCACAATAAACGACGTAAACAACATGTACTACCAAAACACTGCAGCCATAGCTGGCTGCATTGACTCACTCCACAACAGCAGGAGCATCAGTCGGAGTATCAACACATTCCTGCGGAGGGAGCTGGTAGGAACGTTGGGTTGCTCGGTCAATGGCCAGCGTCAACGGCGGCGTGGTGTATTCCGCAAATATGCCCGACTGTGAGGGCGGGCACAAGCCGGCGTGAGTAGGTTAAACGTTGAGTTTTATAAGGGCACCACGGGGTGACCAGCCCCTCCCCACCCAGCCCCACCCCTCCCACCCCCCCACCAGCCCTACCCTCCCCACCCAGCCCCTCCCCACCTCCCCACCCAGCCCTCCACCTCACCCTCCCCACC
>NW_026891695.1:76410-131560 GCF_015708825.2 Lethenteron reissneri
GTGTGGATCGTGGCGATCGACGGGGGCTCCCCCCCCCTCTCCAGCACGACGTCGCTGCGGCTGGAGGTGCTGGACGAGAACGACAACTCGCCGGCCTTCCAGGAGCCGCTGCCTCGACACGTCGACATCGACGAGAACAACGAGCCCGGCGCCTTCCTGCTCCGGGGTGAGAGCAAGACCCACACCCCCCTGGGTTCCTGCCCGCCTGGCTGGGTTCCTGTCTGCCTGGCTGGGGTCATGGCTGGGTTCCTGCCTGCCTGGCTGGGGTCATGGCTGCCTGGCTGGGGTCATGGCTGGGTTCCTGCCTGCCCGGCTGGGGTCATGGCTGCCTGGCTGGGTTCCTGGCTGTCTGGCTAGATTTCTGGCTACCTGGCTGAATTCCTGGCTGGATTCCTGGCAGGCTGGCTGAGTTCATGGCTGCCTAGCTGAATTCCTGGCTGGGGTCATGGCTGCCTGGCTGGGTTCCTGGCTGACTTGGTGGAATCCTGGCTACCTGGCTGAATTCCTCGCTGGGTTCCTGGCTGCCTGAGTGGGTTCCTGGCTGGGGTTCTGGCTGCCTGGGTGGATTCCTAGCAGCCTGGCTGGATACTTGGCTACCTGGCTGGATTCCTAGTTGCCTGTCTGGGTTCCTGTCTGCCTGGCTGGATTCTGAGCTGCACTGGCAGGAATCCTGCCTAACTGGTTGGATTCCTGGCTGCCTGGCTGGGTTCATAGCTGCCTGGATTGAACCTTAGTTGCTTGGCTGGATTCCTAGCTGCCTGGCTGGATTCATGTCTGCCTGGCTGGATTCATGTCTGCCTGGCTGGATTCCAAGCTGCACTGGCTGGATTCCTGCCTGCCTGGATAGATTCCCGGCTATCTGTCTGGATTCCTGTCTGCCTGGCTGGATTCCGAGCTGCACTGTATTGTATTCCTGCCTACCTGGTTAGATTTCCTGGCTGGGTTCCTAGCTGCCTGGGTGGAACCTTAGTTTGCCTTGCTGGAATCCTTCCTGCATGCCTGCCTGCCTGGACTCTTGTCTGCCTGCCTGGATTCCTGGTTGTCTGGTTTGGTTCCTGGCTGCCTGGCTGGGTTCCTGGATGCCTGGCTGGGTTCCTGGCTGCCTGGCTGGGTTCCTGGCTGCCTACCTGGGTTCCTGACTGGGTTTCTGACTAGGTTTCTGACTGCCTGGGTAAATTTCTGGCTGCCTGGCTGGGTTCCTGGCTGCCTGGCTGGGTTCCTGGCTGCCTGGCTGGGTTCCTGGCTGCCTGGATAGAACCTTATTTTGCCTTGCTGGATTTCTTCCTGCCTGCCTGCCTGGGCTCTTGTCTGCCTGCCTGAATTCCTGTCTGCCTGTCTGGATTGTTGTTGTTGTTGGGGGGCGAGGTGGGTGGGTGGGGTGGGGCTGGGGGAGGGGCGGGGCTTGTGGGTTTGGGGGGGTGGGTACCGGTGGCCCCCACCCCCCCTAACCCCCCTCCCCCTCCCCTCCTCCCCCCCCAGTGCTGGCTGTGGACGCAGACAGTGGACCCCGCGGCCTCGTCCGCTACTCTCTGGGGGCCGTCAGTGGAGCTGCTGGTGGAGCTGGTGGAGGTGGTGGAGGTGGTGGCGGTGGAGTCGGTGTGATTGGAGGGACGGCGGTGGCGCTGCCACCGCTGGGCGCGCCCTTCACCGTGCACGCCGAGAGCGGCATCCTGAGGGCGCTGAGGGCCCTGGACCGCGAGGTGGACGGCCCCATCCTCACGGTGGCCGTGGTGGCCCGGGACCTCGGGGGAGGGGCTGGGGGAGGGGCCTCACCCCGTTCGGCCACGGCGCTCATCACCGTCCACGTGCGTGACGTCAACGACAACACGCCCACCATCGTGGTGAGTTGGGGGGGTGGGGGAGAGGTGGGGGGGGGGAGGTGGGGGGAGAGGTGGGGGGAGAGGTGGGGGGAGAGGTGGGGGGAGAGGTGGGGGGAGAGGTGGGGGGAGAGGTGGGGGAGAGGTGGGGGGATCCACGTTCGCTCTGGCATCATCAGCATCATCAGCAGCATCATCACCATCATCATCAGCATCATCAGCAGCAGCATCACCATCATCATCAACATCAGCATCATCAACATCATCATCATCAGCATCATCATCATCAACATCATCATCATCATCCCGACATGCAACAAACTTGAAATTTGCCATGTGGGTACTTTCCAGACTGTATACCACGCACAAATTATAAAAATAGACTTTTGTATTTTTTAGGGGGGGGGGCGCAATAATGGATATATTTTGCACGGAAAGTGAGTTGTGACGTCACATCTGTCATGTGACCCGCGTGCGGAAGCATCGCGCAGTGTGCCTGCTGACGTCACGCAGTGTGCCTGCTGACGTCACACAGTGTGCCTGCTGACGTCACACAGTGTGGCTGCTAACGTCACGTATCCCCCCCCCCCCACTCCACCCACTCCCCCCCCCCAGGACCCCCCCACACCGCTGCTGCTCTCCGTGGGTGAGAATCTCCCGGCGGGATCCCATGGTGGCGACGCTGACGGCCACCGATCCGGACGAAGGCCCCAACGGCCTCGTCACATTCCACCTCCTCCAGCTCCTCCACCACCACCGCCGCCGTCACCTCATCATGCCGGGGGAGGGGCGGGGTGGTGGAGGGAGGACGACACGGACGGCGGAGGCTCGGGCGTCGCGAAGCGTCGGCGGTGGTGGTGACGGTGGTGATGGGTGTGATGGGGGTGATGATGATGATGGGGGTGATGATGATATCCCCTTCGTCATCGACCCTGGCAGTGGCGAGGTGAGGACGACGAAGGTGCTGGACCGAGAGCAGAGGGACACCTACAGCTTCCAGGTGATGGCGGTGGTGGCGGTGGTGGTGGGGGTGGTGGTGGTGGTGGTGATGGAGTGGATGGTGGTAGTGGGGGTGGTGGTGGGGGTGGTGGTGAGGGTGGTGGGGGTGGTTATGGTGGTGGTGGTGGTGGGGGTGGTGGGGGTGGTGATGATGATGGAGTTGGTGGTGGTGGTGGGGGTGGTGGGGGTCGTGGGGGTGGTGGTGGTGATGATGAAGTTGGTGGTGTTGGTGGTGGTGGTGGTGCGGGTGGTGATTGAGTTGGTGGTGAAGTTGGTGGTGATGGTGGGGGTGAGGTTGTTGGTGGTGTTGATGATGGAGTTGGTGGTGAGGTTGGTGGTGGTGGTGGTGGTGGTGGTCGTGGGGGTGATGGTGGAGTTGGTGGTGAGGTTGGTGGTAGGGGTGGTGATGGAGTGGATGGTGGTAGTGGGGGTGGTGGTGGTGATGGAGTTGATGGTGGTAGTGGGGGTGGTGGTGGGGGTGGTGATGGTGGTGGGGGTGGTGGGGGTGGTGATGGAGTGGGTGGTGGTGAGGTTGGTGGTGGTGGGGTGGTGATGGAGTGGATGGTGGTAGTGGGGGTGGTGGTGGTGATGGAGTTGATGGTGGTAGTGGTGGTGGTGAGGGTGGTGGTGGTGGAGTTGGTGGTGGGGGTGGTGGTGGAGTTGGTGGTGGTAGTGGTGGTGGTGGTGGTGATGGAGTTGATGGTGGTAGTGGTTGTGATGGGGGTGGTTGTGGAGTTGGTGGAGTTGGTGATGAGGTTGGTGGTGGGGGTGGTGGTGGTGGTGGTGGAGGTGGTGGTGGGGGTGGAGTTGGTGGTGAGGTTGGTGGTGGGGGTGGTGATGGAGTTGGTGGTGGGGGTGGTGGTGGTGATGATGGAGTTGGTGGTGAGGTTGGTGGTGGCGGTGGTGGTGGGGGTGGTGGTGATGGTGGTGGTGGTGATGGAGTGGATGGTGGTAGTGGGGGTGGTGGTGGGGGTGGCGGTGGTGGTGGGGGTGGTGGTGGTGATGATGGAGTTGGTGGTGGTAGTGGAGGTGATGGTGGTGATGATGGAGTTGGTGGTGGTGGTAGTGGTGCTGATAGGAGTGTTGGTGGTGATGGCGGTGGTAGTGATGGTGGTGATGGGGTTGCTGGTGGCAGTGATAGTGGTGATGCAGACCACCCACCAACTCCCCACCACCGCCATCTTCACGAGCGGCCACGATGGGGGCCACCGTGTGTCTCCGCCAGGTGGAGGCGAGGGACCAGGGCTCCCCGCCCCGATGCTCGCGCACGAAGTCCACGGTGCGGGTGGCCGACTCCAACGACAACGCGCCCGGACTGACGCTTCTACCCGTGCAGGGCCACCGCTCCCCGGCGTTCCTGCCGCTCTTCAGCGCCGCCGGAACCCACGTGGCTCACGTGGGTGGTGCCTCCACCACCGCAAACCCCAACAACCATCGCTCACTCAATCAATCACTCGCTCGCTCACTCGCTCACTCAATCAATCACTCGCTCTGTTGCTCACTCGCTCCCTCGCTCGCTCAATTAATCAATCACTCGCTCTCTCGCTCACTCAATCACTCACTCTCTTAATCACTCACTCGCTCAACCAATCACTCGCTCTCTTAATTGCTCTCTCGCTCACTCAATCACTCGCTCTATTGCTCTCTCGCTCACTCAATCAATCACTCGCTCCATTGCTCTCTCGCTCACTCAATCAATCACTCGCTCTGTTGCTCGCTCGCTCACTCAATCACTCGCTCTATTGCTCTCTCGCTCACTCAATCAATTAATCACTCGCTCTGTTGCTCTCTCGCTCACTCAATCAATCACTCACTCTATTGCTCTCTCGCTCACTCAATCAATTAATCACTCGCTCTGTTGCTCGCTCGCTCACTCAATCAATCACTCGCTCTATTGCTCTCTCGCTCACTCAATCAATCACTCACTCTGTTGCTCGCTCGCTCACTCAATCAATCACTCGCTCTCTCGCTCGCTCGTTCACTCAATCAATCACTCGCTCTATTGCTCGGTCGCTCACTCAATCAATCACTCGCTCCATTGCTCTCTCACTCACTCAATCAATCACTTGCTCTGTTGATCGCTCGCTCACTCACTCAATCAATCACTCGCTCCATTGCTCTCTTGCTCACTCAATCAATCACTCACTCTCTCGCTCACTCACTCACTCAATCACTCGCTCTATTGCTCTCTCGCTCACTCAATCAATCGCTCGCTTTCTCGCTCGCTCAATCAATCTCTCTCTCACGCACTCAATCAATCACTCGCTCCATTGCTCTCTTGCTCACTCAATCAATCACTCACTCTCTCGCTCACTCACTCACTCAATCACTCGCTCTATTGCTCTCTCGCTCACTCAATCAATCACTCGCTCTCTCGCTCACTCAATCAATCACTCGCTGACACTTCTACTCGTGCAGGGGCACCGCTCCCCGGCGTTCCTGCCGCTCTTCAGCGCCGCCGGAACCCACGTGGCTCACGTGGGTGGTGCCTCCACCACCGCCAACACCGCCGCTCACTCACTCAATCACTCGCTCACTCAATCAATTACTCGCTCTCTTGCTCACTCGCTCGCTCACTCAATCAATCACTCACTCTCTTACTCACTCGCTGGGCTCGCTCAATGAATCAATCACTCGCTGTATTGCTCACTCGCTCAATCACTCGCTCTCTTACTCACTCACTCGCTGGGCTCGCTCAATCAATCACTCGCTCTCTCGCTCGCTCGCTCGCTCGCTCACTCAATCAATCACTCGCTCTGTTGCTCTCTCGCTCACTAAATCAATCACTCGCTCTATTGCTCTCTCGCTCACTCAATCAATCACTCGCTCTGTTGCTCACTCACTCAATCAATCAATCACTCGCTCTCTTGCTTACTCGTTCGCTCGCTCACTCAATCAATCACTCGCTCTCTTACTCACTCGCTGGGCTCGCTCGCTCAATCAATCACTCACTGTATTGCTCACTCGCTCAATCACTCGCTCTCTTACTCACTCGCTGGGCTCGCTCAATCAATCACTCGCTGTATTGCTCACTCGCTCAATCACTCGCTCTCTTACTCACTCACTCGCTGGGCTCGCTCAATCAATCAATCACGCGCTCTATTGCTCACTCACTCACTCTCTCGCTCACTCAATCAGTCGCTCTCTTGTTCACTCGCTCGCTCAGTCAACCACTAGCTCTCTTGCTCACACGCATCGCTCACTCGCTCACTCAATCAATAACTTGCTCTCTTGCTCACTCGCTCTCTCGTTCGCTCAATCAATTCCTCGGTCACTCACTCGTACACTCTCTTGTTCACTCGCTCTCTCACTCAATCAATCACTCGCTTTCTCGCTCGCATGCTCACTCTCTCACTCGCTTTTTCACTCACTCAATCAATTACTCGCTCACTCTCTTGCTCGCTCACTCACTCGCTCACTCACTCACTCGCTCACTCACTGGCTTACAATCCCCACTCACTCTCTCTCACTGTTCGTCTTGTCCGGGAAGTCCTCACTCTCTCACTCAATGGCTTGCAATCCTCCCTTTCTCCCTTCCCCCTCTCCCCTCCCCCCCTCCCTCCATTCCCTCCCCTTCATCCCCTCCCTCCACTACCTCCCTCTCTCACTCCCTCCGCTCCCTCCCCTCTTCCCCCTCCCCTCCCTCCCTTTTCACTCTCCCTCCTCCCTCTTCCCTCCCCCCCACCCCCATTCACGTCGACCCGCAGCTCGAGGCCTATGATCTGGACGAGGGCCTCAACGGCACGGTGCGGCTCCACGTGGAGTCCTGGAGCGACCCGGCCTCCCTCTTCACCCTCGAGGAGGTCGCGACCGTCGGTCCCGTCGGCCATGACCCCGACGAGGCCACCGCTGAGGCCGCCGCTGGCGAGGCCGGGAACGCAACGGCGGTGAGGGCCAGGCCGGTGGTGAGGGCCCGGCTGGCGCTGGCCCGGCGGGTCACGCCGGCCCACCGGGGCCTGCACCGCGTGGTGGTGGTGGCCCGCGACCTCGCGCCGACCCCGCTGGCGACCGCGTTGGCCGTCTACGTCCTCGTGAACGCCACGCGCGGCACGGAGCAAGAGGTGCAGCGGCTGCTGGCGCAGGTGGGGTGGTGGGGGGGGGGTGGTGGTGGTGATGGGGGGGGGGTGGTGGTGGTGATGGGGGGGGTGGTGGTGGTGGTGATGGTGGTGGTGATGGTGGTTGTGGTGGTGGTGGTCGGGGTGGTGGTGGTTGTGGTGGTGGCGGCCCGGGTGGTGGTGGTCGGGGTGGCGGTGGTGGTGGTGGGGGGGGGGGTGGTGGTGGTGGTGATGGTGGTGGTGGTGGGGGGGTGGGTCGGGGTGGTTGTGGTGATGGTGGTGGTGGCGGCCCGGGTGGTGGTGATGGCGGTGGTGGTGATGTTAATGGTGGTGGTATTAGTGGTGGTGTTAGTAGGGGTGGTGGGGGGGGGGATGGTCGGGGTGGTGGTGGTGGCGGCCCGGGTGGTGGTGATGTTAATGGTGGTGATGTTAGTAGGGGTGGTGGTGGTGGTGGTGATGGTGGCGGCCCGGGTGGTGGTGGTAGTGATGGCGGTGGTGGTGATGTTAATGGTGGTGATATTAGTGGTGGTGTTAGTAGGGGTGGTGGTGGTGGTGGTGATGGTGGTGGGGGCGGGGTGGCGGTGGTGGGGGGGGTCGGGGTGGTGGTGGTGTTAGTCGGAGTGGTGGTGGTGTTAGTGGGGGTGCTGGGGGTAGTGATGATAATAGTGGGGGTAGTGGTGGTGTTAATGGTGGTGATGATGGTGGTGGTATTAGTGGTGGTGTTGGTGGTGGTAGTCCGGCAAAAACAACCCCCTACCTCCTCATGTTGCCGGACGGCAACGCTGTGGTGGGCGGTGCCATGGGGGGAGGGCCAATTGAGATTGACCTTTTCCCTTAATAGCGTCTGTAACCACCACAGCGGCCAAATGGGGGCTCTGGACGGGTGCGAGGGGCTGGTAACCCCTCCACCTTCAATTAACTACCAGTAAACTACGAAAAAAAAACGTATTAAGCTCGTGCCGGAGGCCCCGGGGGGACAGGCGTCTATGACGTCTCCTCGCCAAACCCCATTTGGCGGAGCCAGGAGATTGAATCTTCACCCTCGGGGCTCCTCTGGGAACAACAAAAAGGGTGACTATGTTCAATGTTCGAACGCTCACTGTGGAGGAGAGGCTGCCACTCCTCTGTCGGGAGCTGGACCGGTACCGCCTGGATCTCTGCGGCATTCAGGAGGTCTGGTGGACAGGCTCTGGCTCCTGCCGCCATGAGGGGTGGACAGTCCTCTACTCGGGGCCGGAGACTGCCAAACAAGAGGGAGTGGCTGAACAAAAGAGTGGGTGGCTGATTGGGTGGCTGAGTGAGCGGCTGAGTGGGACACTGAGTGAGTGGCTGATTGGGTGGCTGAGGGGTTGGCTGAGTGGGTGGCTGAATGGACTGCTCAGTGGGTTTCTGAGTGAGTGTCTGAATGAGTGGCTGAGTGGGTGACTGAGTGCCCCCCTCTCCCCCAGATCCAGGCCCGCCCACAAGACGACCTCATCAGCACCTTCGGGATCCTGGAGGAGCAGCAGGAGGAGGTTGCGGAGCTGAACCGACGGACAGTTACGCTGGCCGTGGCCGGCGGCGCCGCGCTGGCGCTGCTGGCGCTGTGCGCGGGGCTGGTCGCCGCCTGCTACCGCCACCGCCGCCACCACCGCCACAACCGCCACAACCGCCACAACCACCACAACCTCCACCACAACCTTTCTGACCGCCAGTACTGCTGCCACAATCTCCGCGGTGGTGCTGGCGGTGGTGACGACGACGACGACGATGTCGTCATTCATAAACATCATCATCAGCAGCAGCATCATCATCAGCAGCATCATCAGCGGCTTTGCAGGAGTCTGCAGTGCGAGCTGAAGGATCGGTCGGAGTGGTTCGATTTCGGCGGCGGCGATTATCGGCGCTCGGGCATTTCCGTCGGAGCCGACCTAGGGGCGGACGAGGCTTCGGAGGATGAAGCGGAGGAGTCGGAGGAGGCGAGCGGCGGATACCTGGAGTGCGGCAACGCCCTGTGGTTCGCCCGGGGAAGCAAGAAGAGCAGCAGCCGGGCAGCCACGGTGACTCCGAGAGGGAAGAGGAGGAGGGGGGGGAGGGGCGGGGGGGGCAGCGGGAGGGGCAGCGGGGGGGGCCAGGAGATCGCGATGAGGACCCTGAAGCGGGAGCTCAGAGACGACGACGATGATGACGACACAAAGAGGAGGAGGATGATGTCACCGACAATGGCTTCCACCACGTTGGTGGACGTGGGGGGAGGAGGGGGAGGGGGTCCAGAGGGGGGCGGGGGTGGCCATCTTGGAACTCTGCCCGGCTCCGTGATGGGAGGTGAGCGACGAGTGAGCGTGGACAGACAAAGGTGGCCCGGGTAGCCTCTGGCGGGGCTAATGGGGCAAGTGCCGTTAGTGGCGAGTAGCAAGCGAGTAGCGCCTCTATGAAGGCTGCCGGAACTGTGGCACACGAGGGGATGGGTGGCCAGCGCCACCACGCCCGGCCGCCTTTGTCTCCCCAGTGGTGATGTTTTTACGCACCGCACCAGGTACTCATTTGAGGCTGAGTCGATCTAGGGGAGTCCCAAGACCGAATCGAATCATCGTCACCGGTGGTCTTGGCCGTGAGCGTGAATCGAACTCGGGTCTCCGCTACGCTACCAACCCACACGCAAAGACAAAGATCCCCCGTATAGCCTGTAACCGACTGTAGGGGCAAGTGCTGTTAGCGAGCACCTATGAAGGCTACCGGCACTGTGGCACACGAGGGGGTGGGTGGCCAGCACCACCACGTCCGGCCGCCTTTGTCTCCCCCAGTGGCCATGTTTTTACGCACTGCACCGGGTACTCATTTTGGGCTGAGTCGACCTAGGACCGGTTCAGATCATCGCCGTCAATTCCGGCAGGAAGCCGAGTTGGGGAATCGAACTCGACTCTCTGCCGGCTTCTGAGCCCACCACGGCGCTAACTGCTGTGCCACCGCTCCCCCTACCACCACCACCACAATCATCACAATCCTCACATCTTCTTGGTTCCTTCGGTAAAGTCACGTAGAATGGAAATAATAAAATAATAAAAATAAAACATAATTAAATAATTCTCACGACGTTTCGGCCACAACGCAAGCAGCCGTCCTCAGGTGGAGAACAGGTCTGTCAAGAAGACAGTCTGAATGACAAGCCCCAGGCTTGGAGCGACTATTTAAGCTGGGATGGAGGGGGGAAGAGCGCCTTGACAAAAGAATTTGCATATTAAGAGGAATTTAGCATATTTATGGGAAATGCAGATATGCGATTAGTACTACTTGTGAAATGCGTAGGTTTGGCGAGGGGTTTAAACTCATTATGCCCGTGCATTATGCAGGATTAGCAGCATCAAAGGGAGGGGATATGGGAAATGCAGGTATGTGATTAGTACTACTTATGCCCGTGCATTATGCAGGATTAGCAGCATCAAAGGGAGGGGATATGGGAAATGCAGGTATGTGATTAGTACTACTTATGCCCGTGCATTATGCAGGATTAGCAGCATCAAAGGGAGGGGATATGGGAAATGCAGGTATGTGATTAGTACTACTTATGCCCGTGCATTATGCAGGATTAGCAGCATCAAAGGGAGGGGATATGGGAAATGCAGGTATGTGATTAGTACTACTTATGCCCGTGCATTATGCAGGATTAGCAGCATCAAAGGGAGGGGAAATGCAGGTATGTGATTAGTACTACTTATGCCCGTGCATTATGCAGGATTAGCAGCATCAAAGGGATGGGATAGGGGTAGCATTAATAAAGGGAAGGAGTGTTAATAGTATGTAGCTGCAGAAACTAAAACCACCACGTAAACAACTAAAGTATAAACTACATAGGATCATCAGTATACTAAATATACTCTACAATAAGCTGAGTTACTAACAGTAAGTAATACATTACAATTCTATGTCGCAAAAAATATAATATGCTTCCAGCTAAACTTTATTCTCTTACATCACAAGAGTCTACACCGTACTATATACTGCCATAGACAAACCCAACATTAAATTATATACTGTATTGCTATACACCACCCTATACCTTATACATTGTAATATTACACTATGTATTATTCTACCCACACTCATCACCACCACCACACTCATCACCACCATCACAATCATCACAATCATCACCATCACACTCATCACCACCACCACACTCATCACAATCATCACCACCACAATCACCACCACCACACTCATCACCACCACCACAATCATCACCACCATCACAATCAACACAATCATCACCATCACACTCATCACCACCACCACACTCATCACAATCATCACCACCACAATCACCACCACCACACTCATCACAATCATCACAATCACCACCACCACCACAATCATCACAATCACCACCACCACCACACTCATCACAATCACCACAATCATCACACTCACCACAATCACCACAATCATCACAATCATCACGATCACCACCACCACCATCATCACCACAATCATCACAATCATCACAATCACCACCACCACCACACTCATCACAATCACCACAATCATCACAATCACCACCACCACCACACTCATCACAATCACCACACTCATCACCACCACCACACTCATCACAATCATCACCACCACAATCACCACCACCACACTCATCACCACCACCACAATCATCACCACCATCACAATCATCACAATCATCACCACCACAATCACCACTACCACACTCATCACAATCATCACAATCACCACCACCACCACAATCATCACAATCACCACCACCACCACACTCATCACAATCACCACAATCATCACACTCACCACAATCACCACAATCATCACAATCATCACGATCACCACCACCACCATCATCACCACAATCATCACAATCATCACAATCACCACCACCACCACACTCATCACAATCACCACAATCATCACAATCACCACCACCACCACACTCATCACAATCACCACAATCACCACAATCACCACAATCATCACAATCATCACGATCACCACCACCACCACCACAATCATCACAATCATCACAATCACCACCACCACCACAATCATCACAATCATCACCACCACCACACTCATCACAATCACCACAATCATCACAATCACCACAATCATCACAATCACCACAATCATCACAATCATCACGATCACCACCACCACCACAATCATCACAATCATCACAATCACCACCACCACCACACTCATCACAATCACCACAATCATCACAATCACCACAATCACCACAATCATCACAATCATCACAATCACCACAATCACCACAATCATCACAATCATCACGATCACCACCACCACCACAATCATCACAATCACCACCACCACCACACTCATCACAATCACCACAATCATCACAATCACCACAATCACCACAATCATCACACTCATCACAATCACCACAATCACCACAATCATCAGAGTGCTCTCGGCGTTGAACCCGCAGGTCCGGCCGGGGTGGACTGCCCGGCCCGTGCCCTCCCCTACCCGGCGCTGACCCCGACTCTGACCCCGGCACTACCCCCGGTGCTGCCCGTTGCCATGACGAAGGGCAGCGCCGTGCGGCGGCTTCCGGCGGACAACACCTTCGTGTCCACGGCGGCGGAGGGATACGGGGGCGTGGCTGCCGCTGGCTCCGCCCACTGCGCTGAAAGTAGTCCCGGCCTGAGCCGCGGGGATCTCAGATCGAGTCTCCGTCAGAAGGGGCGACTGGTGAGGAGGGGGCGAGCGGGGGGGGGGGGGGGTCACGTGGGGGAGGGGGAGTGGGGGTCACGTGGGGGAGGGGGAGTGGGGGTCACGTGGGGGAGGGGGAGTGGGGGTCACGTGGGGGTCACGTGGGGGAGTGGGAGTCACGTGGGGGAGGGGGAGTGGGGGTCACGTGGGGGAGTGAAGGTCGTGAAGAACCAGTGGCATCTACATCTGCAGAACGTGAAGAACCAGTGGCATCTACATCTGCAGAACGTGAAGAACCAGTGGCATCTACATCTGTAGAACGTGAAGAACCAGTGGCATCTACATCTGCAGAACGTGAAGAACCAGTGACATCTACATCTGCAGAACGTGAAGAACCAGTGGCATCTACATCTGCAGAACGTGAAGAACCAGTGGCATCTACATCTGTAGAACGTGAAGAACCAGTGGCATCTACATCTGCAGAACGTGAAGAACCAGTGACATCTACATCTGCAAAAAGTGAAGAACCAGTGACATCTACATCTACAGAACGTGAAGAACCAGTGGCATCTACATATGTAGAACGTGAAGAACCAGTGGCATCATCATCTGTAGAACGTGAAGAACCAGTGGCATCATCATCTGTAGAACGTGACGAACCAGTGGCATCTTCATCTGTAGAACCTGAAGAACCAGTGGCATCTACATCTACAGAACGTGAAGAACCAGTGTCATCAACATCTGTAGAACGTGAAGAACCAGTGGCATCTACATCTGTAGAACGTGAACAACCAGTGGCATCATCATCTGTAGAACGTGAAGAACCAGTGGCATCTACATCTGTAGAACGTGAAGAACCAGTGGCATCTACATCTGCAGAACGTGAAGAACCAGTGGCATCTACATCTGCAGAACGTGAAGAACCAGTGGCATCAACATCTGTAGAACGTGAAGAACCAGTGGCATCTACATCTGTAGAACGTGAATATCCAGTGGCATCTACATCTGCAGAACGTGAAGAACCAGTGGCATCAACATCTGTAGAACGTGAAGAACCAGTGGCATCAACATCTGTAGAACGTGAAGAACCAGTGGCATCAACATCTGTAGAACGTGAAGAACCGGTGGCATTTACATCTACAGAACGTGAAGAACCAGTGGCATCTACAGAACGTGAAGAACCAGTAGCATCTATATCTGCAGAACGTGAAGAACTAGTGGCATCTACAAAACGTGAAGAACCAGCGGTATCTACATCTGCAGAACGTGAAGAACCAGTGGCATCTGCAGAACGTGAAGATCCAGTGGCATCTACATCTGTAGAACGTGACGAACCAGTGGCCTCTACATCTGCAGAACGTGAAAAACCAGTGGCATCTACATCTGTAGAACGTGAAGATCCAGTGGCAGCTACATCTGTAGGACGTGACGAACCAGTGGCAGCTACATCTGTAGGACGTGACGAACCAGTGGCATCTGCAGAACGTGAAGAACCAGTGGCATCTACATATACAGAACGTGAAGAACCAGTGGCATCTACATCTACAGAACATGAAGAACTAGTGGCCTATAAATCTGCAAAACGTGAAGAACCAGTGGCATCTACATGTGTAGAACTTGAAGAACCAGTGGCATCTGCAGAACGTGAAGAACCAGTGACATCTACAGAACGTGAAGAACCAGCGGTATCTACATATACAGAACGTGAAGAGCCAGTGACATCTACATCGACTGGAGATTCTACAACTTTCAAAGCCACTCCCCGTGTTTAGTGTACACACCTTACGACGTGGTTTGTAATCGACAGGGAGTAAAGTTGGGACTTACGAACACATCGACTTACGAACACAGACCTCTGGAACCGATCTCGTTCGTGAGTTGAGGAGTCCTTGCATGGTTATGCTTTGTGCTGCATATACTGGGACGTGTTATACTGGTAGGAACCTCCTGGTTACACCAGCCCACAGGGGATTATTGTGTCCGTCCGTCCGTCGTGCAGGGAGGGGCTGGGTGGGGAGGGAGGGGCTGGGTGGGGAGGGAGGGGCTGGGTGGGGAGGGGCTGGGTGGGGAGGGTGGGGTGGGGCTGGGTGGGGGGTGGGGTGGGGCTGGGTGGGGGGTGGGAGAGGTGGGGAGGGTGGGGAGTGGCTGGGTGGGAGGGTGAGGAGGGTGGGGAGGGGCTGGGTGGGGAGGGTGGGGAGGGGCTGGGTGGGGAGGGAGGGGCTGGGTGGGGAGGGAGGGGCTGGGTGGGGCTGGGTGGGGAGAGAGGGGTGATGCTGGGTGGGGAGGGGCTGGTCACCCCGTGGTGCCCTTATAAAACTCAACGTTTAACCTACTCACGCCGGCTTGTGCCCGCCCTCACAGTCGAGCATATTTGCGGAATACACCACGCCGCCGTTGACCCTGGCCATTGACCGAGCAACCCAAGGTCACTACCAGCTCCCTCCGCAGCAGGAATGTGTTTGTCCGCTCGTTTAATTGGAGAGAATAGCAGCCTCTAGCGGCTGCGGGAGTCACGTGGAGGGTACTTTGGCCTACTCTTTCACCCCCGGTCAGAGTGCGATCTAAGTTAATGAGCTCATTTGCATATTTTTGTGCATCCAAATTGTGTCTAATTTGCATAATCTCTGTCCGTGTCGATCGCAGACTCCGCTCCAGGTACGATTCGCCGACGATGACCCCGACTCAGATGACCTCCCATTGGGCGAGAGCCTCGGCCAATTGGAGCGCAGCCCGAGCCGCTGTGCCACGCCCTCCATCGATCGGGCCAATCAGAAGACGCCCCTGCCCCTGCCGCCTCGGAGCCCCGCCTCCAACCCCGCCCACTCGCACGGCCGGGCCAATCAGAGGACACCTACATTCTCCAGCCCCACCCCCAGCCCCGCCCCTCCATACGACCGGGCCAATCAGAGGACGCTCTCTTTTTCGAGCCCCGCCCATCCATACGACAGGGCCAATCAGAGGACGCCTACCTTCCCTAGCCCCGCACCCAGCCCCGCCCATCCATATGACTGGGCCAATCAGAGGACGCCTACCTTTCATAGCTCCGCCCCCAGCCCAACCCATATCTACGAACGGGCCAATCAGAGGACGCCAACTTTCCCCAGCCCCGCCCCCAGCCCTGTCCACCCGTACGACCGGGCCAATCAGAGAACGCCTACCTTTCATAGCTCCTCCCCCAGCCCAACCCATATCTACGAACGGGCCAATCAGAGGACGCTCTCGTTTTCGAGCCCCGCCCATCTATACGACAGGGCCAATCAGAGGACGCCTACCTTCCCTAGCCCCGCACCTAGCCCCGCCCACACGCAGAACCGGGCCAATCAGAGGACGCCACCTCATCGAAGTCCCGCTGCTAGCCCCGCCCACTTGTACGACCGGGCCAATCAGAGGACGCCCACGTTCCCTAGCCCCGCTCCTAGCCCCGCCCACACGCAGAACAGGGCCACTCAAAAGACACCGCCACCCCGGAGCCCCGCCCACCTGAGAAGCAGAGCCAATCAGAAGATGCCTGCGTTCAATAACTCCACCCACCATACTTCACCAAGGGCCAATCAGAATCCAGAACTTAACCATGCTCACCGCTACACAGCGGATCGGCGGGATGAGCCAATGGCGTTCGAGCTTCTTGAAAACGGTGAGTTCTGATTGGCTAACTGCACGTAGTTGGGTGGGTAGGGTGGATTGGTGATTGGAAGGGTGGGTGAGTGGCTGGGTGAGTGGCTGGTTGGGTCAGTGGTAGGGTGGATGGTAGGGTGGGTGAGTGGTAGGGTGGGTGAGTGGTAGGGTGAGTGGTAGGGTGGGTGAGTAGTAGGGTGGGTGAGTGACAGGGTGAATGGTAGGGTGGGTGAGTGGTAGGATGGGTGAGTGAATGGCCGGGTGAGTGGGTGGGTGAGTGGTTGAGTCGGTGAGTGCGTAGGTAAGTGGATGAGCGAGTGGCTGGGTGAGTGGGTGGATGTGTGGTAGGGTGGGTGAGTGGTAGAGTGGGTGAGTAGTGGGGTGGATGAGTAGTAGGGTGGCTGAGTGAGTGGTTGGGTGGGTGAGTGAAAGGTTAGGTGAGTGATAGGGTGAGTGAGTGATTGGGTGGGTGAGTGGGTGGATGTGTGGTAGAGTGGATGAGTAGTGGGGTGAATGAGTAGTAGGGTGGCTGAGTGAGTGGTTGGGTGGGTGAGTGATAGAGTGGGTGAGTGATTGGGTGAGTGAGTGAATGGTAGGGTTATTGGTAGGGTGAGTGAGTGGGTAGGTGAGTGGCTGGTTGGGTCAGTGGTAGGGTGGATGGTAGGATGGGTGAGTGGTAGGGTGGGTGAGTGGTAGGGTGAGTGGTAGGGTGGGTGAGTGGTAGGGTGGGTGAGTGGTTGGGTGGGTGAGTGGTTGGGTGGGTGAGTGATAGAGTGGGTGAGTAGTGGGGTGGATGAGTAGGTGGCTGAGTGAGTGGTTGGGTGGGTGAGTGAAAGGGTGGGTGAGTGTTAGGGTGGGTGAGTGATAGGGTGGGTGAGTGATTGGGTGGGTGAGTGAATGGTAGGGTTATTGGTAGGGTGAGTGGGTAGGTGAGTGGCTGGCTGAGTGTTTGGATGAGTGGCTGGGTGAGTGGCTGGTTGGGTCAGTGGTAGGGTGGATGGTAGGATGGGTGAGTGGTAGGGTGGGTGAGTGGTAGGGTGGGTGAGTGGGAGGGTGAGTGGTCGGGTGGGTGAGTGGTAGGGTGGGTGAGTGGGAGGGTGAGTGGTAGGGTGGATGAGTGGTAGGGTGGATGAGTGGTAGGGTGGGTGAGTGGTGGGGTGAGTGACAGGGTGAGTGGTGGGGTGAGTGATAGGGTGAGTGGTAGTGTGAGTGATAGGGTGAGTGATAGGGTGAGTGGTAGGGTGAGTGATAGGGTGAGTGGTAGGGTGGGTGACGCTTTCCGGCACAAGCCGGGACTCCCACAGGACACAAAGGGGCCCTGTGATGATGATTCTGCTGGTGATGATATTGCCGCTGATGATGATTCTGCTGGTGATGATATTGCCACTGATGATGATTCTGCTGGTGAAGATTCTGATAACGATCATTCTGCTGATGATGAAGATTCTGATATTGATGATTCTGCTGATGATGATTCTGCTGGTGATGATATTGCCGCTGATGATGATTCTGCTGGTGAAGATTCTGCTGGTGATGATATTTCCGCTGATGATGATGTTGCTGATGATTCTGGTGGTGATGATATTTCCGCTGATGATGATTCTGCTGGTGAAGATTCTGATAACGATCATTCTGCCGATGACGATTCCGCTGGTCACATCTTTCCCCACAGCCTCTTCTCCCGTTCTCGCCGGCATCCCCCCAGAGTTCCTCACCTCCTCCACCTCCACCACCGCCGCCGCCACCACCTCGTCATCATCATCGTCGTCGTCGTATCTGCGACGATCTTCGCCCTCCTCCTCGCCCACCAACGATGACCGGGAGGTCTCCGAGCTCACGGACAGAGCTGCCCCCTCGCTCCCCTGGACCCCCGCTCACCCCCGCAACCCCCAGCCCCCCGCAAAGCCGCCACCTTACCCACAACCCCCCGCGGTGGCGGCGGCGGCTCCCACAATCCCCTGCGGCAGAGCGGGCGTGGCGGCCATCTTGGTACCGGCGGGCTACGTGGCCGAGGCAGCCGGCGGCTTCTCCAACTCCTCGCTCGTGTGAGGCCCCCCCCCCCTGACCCCCCCTGACCCCCCCTGACCCCCCTGCCCCCCCCCCCCTGACCCCCCCCCCCCACCAAACCCTAACCCGCCTACAAACTCGAACCCCCCAAAACAAACAAATACAATTATACCGGTTGCGCAACCGGTTGCATGACCGATTTGCGCTACAACCGGTTGCGCGACGGGTTGCACGATGGGTTGCGCAACGGGTTTCGGTTCCTATGTAAGTCTGTGGGGTTCCTGTGTAAGTTTGTGAGCCTCTGTGGCGTGAGTCTGTGGGTCGTCCCTCACGGACCAGCACGGCTTTCGATGCTTTCCACCGCCGGGGACGTCGCCCGATGGCGTTGCTGCTGTGGTGGCGGCACACGTCGGGCCGGCGGCCATCCGTGTGGTACAGAAGGAGAACCGTGGCTACGTGGTGTACGTGGCCACGGTGGATGCGGCGGCGGGGGGAGGGGGGGGGCTGCTCGTGCAGTGCAGCCCTCTCTCCACGCCGGCGGTGAGGGTGACCGTCTCAGGCGCGCCGCCATACCTCACGAACGCGGTGCTGAGGGCGGACCTGCAGCGCTACGGCGTGGTGGTGTCGCCCATTGTGCTGCTGCGCATGAGGACGCAGATCAAAGAGATGAGGCACGTCCTGTCGGGCCAACGACAGGCGTTCCTCGTGCTGAAGAGCGGGCGCACCGAAATGGACGTGGCCATCAAGCGCACCGCTGGTGGCCGCGTCCACACGGTGTACCTGGCCACAGCTGTGCCGCGCTGCTACGGGTGTGGCAGCGCCAGGCTGCTCTGCCAAGACTAAGGAGGGAGTGGTGAGGTCTGGCGGAGCAGCGACGGGAGAAACAACGCTGGTGCCACAACTGCAGCAGCCAAGGCAGCAGCGGGAGCAGCAGCAGCAGTGGGAGCATCAACCACAGCAGCAACACGAGCAGCAGTAGCAGCGGGAGCAGCCGCCGTAGCAGCCACCGCCGCAGCAGGAGCAGCAGCAGCAGCCGCAACAACAGCAGCAGCAGCGGGAGCAGCAGCAGTGGGAGCATCAACCGCAGCAGCAACAGCAGCAGCAGCAGCCGCAGCAAGAAGAGCAGCAGCAGCAGCGGGAGCAGTGGCGGCATCAGCAGCCGCAGCAAGGTGGTGTCGACTCTGTGCTGGAGCGCGGAGAGTCGGCACCGGAGAAGAAAACCGACGATGACGGGGGAGGGTTCACCGTCGTCGGAGGGGCGCGGAAGAAGAGGAGGACGGGCAGGATGGAGGACGGGCAGGATGGAGGTGAGCATGGTGAGCGGCGCTAGCAACGACGACCCGGAGGGTCGGAGGGCGAAGAGTTGGCCATGGGATCGTGTAGGCCCGACTACCTCGTCGGCTTCCTGCGGTGGTCGTTCGGGAAGGCGCAAGACCCGGGTGCAGGACAGCTTCCCCAACAGGGGGGCCTTCATGAAGACGGCCCGGTTGGTAGTCCATGACCCGCAAAAGTACAGTTACGGCCGCCAGGAGGTGTACCGTCTGAAGGCTTTGATGAGCAAGGTCAAGAAACAGCCTCCCCCCCTTCTCCCCCATAGCGCTAAAGGCGACACTGTCATCACTACCACCGCCGTCGCCCGTCGGGGAGGGGAGGGGTGTGGAGGGTGTGTTTTGCCAGGCAAAGGGGCGTCATGGCCCGGAATGACAAATGCATCGGACGCTGGCTGTGTGGTGGCGGCGATGTGGTGGGGAAATGCGTAAGGCGGAGCTCCGAGAAGGGCACGACTGTGAAATTGAATGTGGTGCCGACGCTGCGTGTCGTGGTGCGGCGCGTGGGCCGGTGCTTGTTTTCTTGTGTTGCCATAAAGGCTGGTGCATTGTGTGGCCATAAAGGCTGGTATACTGATACATTGAAAATACTCCAGCGCAATTGCCGCTGGAGGAAATAAAATTATAAAAGTCAAAAAAATCTCTCTCCACTCTCTTCTCACTCCACTCTCTCTCTCCACTCTCTTTATCTTCTCACTCCACTCTCTCTCCACTCTCTTCTCACTCCACTCTCTCTCCACTCTCTCTACACTCTATCTTCTCACTCCACTCTCTCTCCACTCTCTCTCCACTCTCTTTATCTTCTCACTCCACTCTCTCTCCACTCTCTTCTCACTCCACTCTCTCTCTCCACTCTCTTTATCTTCTCACTCCACTCTCTCTCCACTCTCTCTCCACTCTCTTATTTATTTTACGATCAGAGGAAACAAGAAGATGCTTGGTGTAGTAGGCAATTTGCTTCGTTCATCATTTTTTTTTATGCTTTGTTTTACGTAACCCCCCCACCCACCACCTTTTAAAATGAAATATTTCACGAAATATTTCACGCTCTGCTCTCTCTACCCCCTCTCTCTCTACCCCCTCTCTCCCTACTCCATGTCTATGTCCCCCCGGTTTTCGATGTAGTATTTTTAATGTTGTTTATTTACTACGACAAGTCCCACTCTCCCTCCTGTCTCTCTCCTCTCACTCTGTGTTACCCCTTCCCTCTATCTACCCCCCTCTCTCTACCCAGCAGAGGTCGCAATCGGGTACCCGATACCCGTACCCTACCCGATACCCGGCTACCCGTACCCGACCGAGTACGGGTACCCGTTTGCGACCCTGGTGCGGCCGGGTACGGGTACGGGTAGACCGTGAGTTACTGGTGAGTCACCGTTTGTCACTCATTTCCCAAAGTCTTGTCTCTTCTCACAATTCAAGTTCCTAGAATCAACCCACCCGCGCCTGCAACATGGCTTCATCCCAGAGGTCGCAATCAGGTACCCGATACCCGTACCCTACCTGTACCCGGCCGGGTACGGGTAGGGTACGGGTACGGCCGGGTACGGGTACCCTTTTGCGACCCTGGTGCGGCCGGGTACGGGTACGGGTAAGGAATCAAAACCCGTTTGCGACCTCTGCTACCCACCCCTCTCTCCCTACTCCATGTATATGTTTCCTCCTGTCTCTCTCCTCTCACTCTGTGTTACCCGGGAGACGGTGGGGTGAGAGAATGCTCCTCCTCTTCCTCCTCCTCGCTCCAGCGGACAATGCGTGGCGCTGTCTCGCAGCGGGCGCGCGAGAAATTAATAAATAAATACGCAGCAACATCGGCATAGGTCAACCCCTCCCCCCCCATCCTCCACCATCCTCCCTCCCGCTCACCCACCCACTCACTCATCCACTCACCCCCCACTCACCCGCCCACTCACTCACCCATACACTCACCCAACCACGCACTCAACAGCTCACTCAACCACTCACCCACTCACTCATCCACTCTCCCCCCCACTCACCCGCCCACTCACTCACCCAGACACTCATTCACCCAGACACTCACCCAACCACTCACTCACCCACTCACCTACTCACCCACACACCCACTCACCCACTTACCTACACACCCACTCACTCACCCAACCACGCACTCAACCACTCATTCAACCACTGACTCATCCACTCTCCCTCCCACTCACCCGCCCACCCACTCACTCACCCATACACTCACTCACCCAACCACGCACTCAACCACTCACCCACACACCTACCCACTCACCCACTTACCTACACACCCACTCACTTACCCACTCACCCAACCACGCACTCAACCACTCACTCAACCACTCACTCACCCACTCACTCATCCACTCACTCACCCACTCACCCACTCACCTACTCACCTACCCACTCACTTATCCATCCACTCACCCTATTACTCACCAACTTACCCACCCACTAACTCATTCACCCACACTCACCCACTTACCCACTCACTCACTCACCCACTTACCTACATACCCACTCACTCACCCACTCACCCACTCACCCACCCACTCAACTACCCAAGCATTCACCCACTCAATCATCCACTCACCCACTCATTCACCCTCTCACCCACCCACTCACCAACAGACTCACCTACTCACCTACCCACCCACTCATCCATCCACTCACCCTATTACTCACCAACTTACCCACCCACTAACTCATTCACCCACACTCACCCACTTACCCACCCACTCACTCACCCACTTACTCACCCACTCACCCACCCACTCACCCACGCACCCACCCACCCAACCACTCACTCACCCACTCACCCACGCACCCACTCACTTACCCACCCACTCACCCACTCACCACCCAGTCACCCACTCACTCACCCACCCACCCACTTACTCACTCACTCACTCACCCACTTATTTACTCACTCACTCACCCACCCACTCACTCACTCACTCACCCACTCACTCACCCACCCACCCACCACCCACGCACCCACCCAACCCACTCACTCGCCCACTCACCCACCCACCCACGCACCCACTCACCCACCCACCCACTCACTTATTCACTTACCCACTCACCCACCCAGTCACCTACCCACTCACCCACCCACTCACCCACCCACTCACCCAGAGAGGGAGAGAGAGGAGAGAGGAGAGAGTTAGGGAGAGATAAAGGGCGTTGCGGTGTCTAGGAGATGTTAACTACCTCGCCTGGTCTAGAGGAGGTCGTGGGTTCGACCCCAGACCCTGACGAAGCCTGCTGCTGCTGCTGTATCTGTGGAGTCTGCGTCTCTCTCATCATTACTGTGGCTAGGAGATGTTGACTACCTCGCCTGGTACACAGGAGGTCGTGGGGGGGGGGGGATGGGGGGGATGTGGGGGGGGGATGGGGGGATGTGGGGGGGATGGGGGGGGATGTGGGGGGGGGGATGGGGGGGATGTAGGGGGGGGGGATGGGGGGGATGTGGGGGGGGGATGTGGGGGGGGGATGGGGGGGGGATGGGGGGGATGTGGGGGGGATGTGGGGGGATGTGGGGGGGGGGGGTGGGGGGATGTGGGGGGGGGGGGGGGTGGGGGGATGTGGGGGGGGGGGGGTGGGGGGATGTGGGGGGGGGTGATGTGGGGGGGGATGGGGGGGGATGTGGGGGGGGGATGTGGGGGGGGGATGGGGGGGGTAGACGACTTTTTAAACAACTTTTATTGCCGCCAGCAGCAGCCACAGCACTGGAGGCGATTTCGATATGAAATACACAAAGTCACCAGCAAACAAATGAAAGTAAACGCTACAGATCCACGCGCTGTGGGCGCTAAAAGCACGAGAAAGAGGAGAGAGTCAGAAAGAGAGGGAGATGAAGGCAGAGAGAGAGAGGAGAGAGACAGAGACACGTGATAGAGAGATACAGAGACACATGATAGAGAGAGACAGAGACACATGATAGAGAGAGAGAGACAGAGACACGTGATAGAGAGAGACAGAGACACATGATAGAGAGAGAGAGACTTGATAGAGAGAGACACATGATAGAGAGAGAGAGACAGAGACACATGATAGAGAGAGGCACATAGAGAGAGGGAGAGAGACGGGAGGGGTGTGATCCAGATGCCGTTCAAGTCTGTGACCAATCTCCAGGAGCTGAGCCTGTGGAGTGCTCGCGGTGGCCAGAGACAAAGCTGCCCCGGGTAGCCTCTAACAGGGCTGGAAGGGGCAAGTGCTGATCGTGATATCGAGTTGGTTGACCCCGTGCTGTGAACTTCCCCCAGATGGTCATCGGTAAGAGGCCGGATTCCACGTTCAGGTCAAACCCCCCCCCCCCATCCGCCACCATGCCCCCTCCCTCCCACCGAGCCACTCAACCACTCACTCAACCACTCACTCAACCACTCAACCACCCACTCAACCACTCAACCACCCACTCAACCACTCAACCACCACTCAACCACTCACTCAACCACTCATTCACTCAACCACTCAACCACTCACTCAACCACTCACTCATCCACTCACTCACTCAACCACTCACTCAACCACTCACTCAACCACTCACTCACCCACTCACTCAACCACTCACCCACTCAATCACCCATTCACTCACCCACCACTCACTCACTCAACCACTCACTCAACCACTCACCCACTCACTCAACCACTAACCCACTCATCCATTCACTCAACCACTCACTCACTCTGCCACTCACTCAACCACTCACTCACCCATCCTCTCACTCACTCACTCAACCACTCACTCAACCCCTCATTCACTCAACCACTAACTCAACCACTCACTCACTAATCCACTCACTCAACCACTCAACCACTCACTCAACCACTCACTCACTCACCCACCCACTCACCCACTCACTCATTCACTCACCCACTCTCCCACCCACTGAGTGAGTGAGTGGGCGAGTGAGTGGGTGGCTAAGTGGGTGAGTGTGAGTGAGTGGGTGAGTGTAGCTGAGTGGATGGGTAATGTGGAAACCCGTCCTTGCATATGAACATCTGGGGAGGGTGATTGAAAGAGGGGGGAGGCGTGTGAAGGGAAAAGGAAGAGGGAGAGAGAGTGGGCAGATGTAGATGCCACTGGTTCTTCACGTTATGTAGATGCCACTGGTTCTTCATGTTCTGCAGATGTAGATGCCGCTGGTTCTTCACGTTCTGCAGATGTAGATGTCACTGGTTCTTCACGTTCTGCAGATGTAGATGTCACTGGTTCTTCACGTTCTGCAGATGTAGATGCCACTGGTTCTTCACGTTCTGCAGATGTAGATGCCACTGGTTCTTCACGTTCTGCAGATGTAGATGCCACTGGTTCTTCATGTTCTGCAGATGTAGATGCCGCTGGTTCTTCACGTTCTGCAGATGTAGATGTCCCTGGTTCTTCACGTTCTGCAGATGTAGATGCCGCTGGTTCTTCACGTTCTGCAGATGTAGATGTCACTGGTTCTTCACGTTCTGCAGATGTAGATGTCCCTGGTTCTTCACGTTCTGCAGATGTAGATGCCGCTGGTTCTTCACGTTCTGCAGATGTAGATGCCGCTGGTTCTTCACGTTCTGCAGATGTAGATGCCGCTGGTTCTTCACGTTCTGCAGATGTAGATGCCGCTGGTTCTTCACATTCTGCAGATGTAGATGCCGCTGGTTCTTCACGTTCTGCAGATGTAGATGTCACTGGTTCTTCACGTTCTGCAGATGTAGATGCCGCTGGTTCTTCACGTTCTGCAGATGTAGATGTCCCTGGTTCTTCACGTTCTGCAGATGTAGATGCCGCTGGTTCTTCACGTTCTGCAGATGTAGATGCCGCTGGTTCTTCACGTTCTGCAGATGTAGATGTCCCTGGTTCTTCACGTTCTGCAGATGTAGATGCCGCTGGTTCTTCACGTTCTGCAGATGTAGATGTCACTGGTTCTTCACGTTCTGCAGATGTAGATGTCACTGGTTCTTCACGTTCTGCAGATGTAGATGCCACTGGTTCTTCACGTTCTGCAGATGTAGATGTCACTGGTTCTTCACGTTCTGCAGATGTAGATGCCACTGGTTCTTCACGTTCTGCAGATGTAGATGCCGCTGGTTCTTCACGTTCTGCAGATGTAGATGCCGCTGGTTCTTCACATTCTGCAGATGTAGATGCCACTGGTTCTTCACGTTCTGCAGATGTAGATGTCACTGGTTCTTCACGTTCTGCAGATGTAGATGCCGCTGGTTCTTCACGTTCTGCAGATGTAGATGCCACTGGTTCTTCACGTTCTGCAGATGTAGATGCCGCTGGTTCTTCACGTTCTGCAGATGTAGATGCCGCTGGTTCTTCACATTCTGCAGATGTAGATGCCACTGGTTCTTCACGTTCTGCAGATGTAGATGTCACTGGTTCTTCACGTACTACAGATGTAGATGCCACTGGTTCTTAACGTTCTGTAGATGTAGATGCCACTGATTCTTCACGTTCTGCAGATGTAGATGCCAACACCAGTAGTGACGAACATCTAAAGCGGGCCTCGGCCCCCCCTAGGTCGACTCAGTCTCGAATGAGTACCTGGCACGGCGGTGTGTAGTGAACATCGCCACTGGGGGAGAGACAAAGGCGGCCGGGCGTGGTGCTAGTCACCCACCCCGCTCTTCCTTGCTACTCGCTACCACTAACAGCACTTGCCCCGACAGTGTGTGCGAGGCTACCCGGGGTAGCTTTGTCTTTGTTGGAGGCGGTGGAGCCGGTGGGGGGGGGGGTGCGAGATAATGAGGTCGGTATGGCGAGGAGAGAGACGAGTTGCCACCACGTACGGGACGCGACATTCACGCCGTGAGGGTGAAGACCATCACTATACACTACACTATAAACTACACTATACACTAGATTATACACTATACATTACACTACACTATAAACTACACTATACACTACACTTTACACTACACTACTATACACTACAATACACTACACTATACACTACATTATACACTACACTATACACTACACTTTACACTACACTACTATACACTACACTATACACTACAATACACTACACTATACACTACATTATACACTACACACTACACTACTATACACTACACACTACACTACTATACACTATACTATACACTACTATACACTATACTATACACTACACTATACACTACACTATACACTACAATATACACTACACTATACACTCCAATACACGAAAAACTACACTATACACTACACTATACACTACACTACAGTACACTACACTAGACGATACATGACACTATACACTAAACTATACACTACAATATTATACACTACAATACACTACACTATCCACTACACGACTACACTGTACGCTACACTATACACGACACTAGTACACTAGTACACCCACACACAACAACAACAACCGCCATTCGCCACTAAGTGGCGGTGTCGCCACGACGCTTGTGCCAGGCTATGTGCACCTTGAGGCCACGTGAAGTGTCGAACGCCCGCTGGCAGGAGGTCACGGGGCAGACCCAGCAGGTGCCACGGGTCGATTGACTGAGATGGCCGAGATGACTGGCTGATGCACCACCTGTGCCCCCTACTGTGACAATTTGCTGTGCTTTAGCCACCCGGTACTCCGCTCGTTGTTGTGAGCGTCGCTCCTCCGCTCTCCATTGTTGCTGGAGGGCGACTGCCTCCAACTGCCCAGTAGCGTCCTTCACGAGCCTCCTCCACAGAGGCCGATCTTGATACCGCTGGTACCAGTCATGGGCAAGCCCAGTCATCTCCAGGTCCTCCTGTACCACATCACTCTATCTCTTCTCTAGCCCGTGCCGCGCCCATTTAACTCCCTCTATCCGGCCGAACAAAGCCTTGCCTGCCGGAGGAGCTCACCAATGGGACTTTGTCCAGATCTTTAAAGAATTTGGGAGCTCCTCACGCAATCCAGCCTGGTTAAGCCCAGGATGGATCGTAGGCAGGCCAGCCTAAATGTTTCTAACCGGCGAAGATGTTCCATTAGGTGGTTCCACGTTTTGCAAGCGTAGAGAAGGGAGGGAATGACCGTAGCAGAGAAGACCTGAAGCTTCGTCTGGAGCGAGAGACCAGGTAGCTTTCACACAGCGTTACGCAACCGATGAAAAGATAATGCTGCTCGACTGATTCGGAGTGAGACCTCTGCTGTCAAACTGGAGCTGCTCATGAGTAAACTGCCCAGGTATGGGAAACTCTCCACTCTCTTCACAACTACCCCAATACCAATTTGGGAATTGTGGGGGTGGAGTGTCCGATGGTACAAAACACCCAGGCAGGTGCTTAGTTTTGGTGGTGCTGATGGTAAGGCCCCACCTCTTAGTGGCAAGCTCCAGGTTTAGCAGCAGCGCCTCCAACTCCTCCTCTGAGTGAGCAGCAATTACCAGATCATCGGCATACGTAACATAGTTGAGCAATAAGGAGCCATCCCTTGACCACACCCGGGCATCGATCAGCCTCCTATTGTATCTGTACGAGATGGAAATTCCTCCGGTACAGCTATTGAAGGCTTCACGAACTACGGGGTCGAAGTAGATGTTAAATAATATGGGAGCCAGAGGACATCCCTGCAGCACCCTAAGGTGAACTAGGAATGGCTCCGACTCCTGGTCACATAGTTTAACCAGGGCCCGCTCACCATCATGAAAGTCCTTAATGATCGTGATCAGAGAGACAGGGACTTTAAAAGCATGAAGAACAACCCAGATCCCACGCCTACTGATGGTATCATAGGCCTTGACCAGGTCAAAAAAGCAGAGATGTAGGTCTTGTTGGAATTCCCTACACCTCTGCTGGAACCATTGGACAGAAAATATGGCATCTGTGCAGGACCGCCCTTTCCTGAAACCAAACTGGGGCTCAGCAAACCGGAGATTGGATCACCGTTTTTTCCCCTAATGATGGTGATAGGTGTGGCACCACAAGTTGCCTTTTGATGGAATAAAAGAGCAATTTGTGATAGCGGGGCCACTGAGGCAGATTCCATCTCCACAGCAATCTGCGCCCACTACCCATTTTTGCAGAGCCTCACGGCTCTCCGAACCTCTGAGAGACGGCTGCGGTAAGCCTCCTCATTCTCTGTCATGGGATGCTGTAGACGATGAGAGTGGGCCTGTCGCTTTTTCTCAGCCAGCCTGAACACCTCCTCTTTCAGCCAGGGTATCTGGGGAGGTCTTGACCGTGTACGCAAAGCAGCCATTGCAGCTGCATGAGTCACAGTCCTAATCCTCGCCCATTGTCCCTCGACATCAGGAGGAGTGGGGGACGATGCCACCCCAGCTGCCAACCCCATCAGCTAACTGAGACCAGGCCACTATGGGTTTGAATGGGGTCCTGGGTGTACACCCACCACCGGAGTAAAAGAATGGCAGGCGCATCTTACATATTACAAGTCGATAGTCAGTGGGTAGATGAACTCCACGGTAGGTCCTGGTGTCAAGGACATGGGCCCACATCCACTGTCCCGTCACTGTATAGTCCAGCAGATGTTTTTGCTTGGACCCGGCATGAATCCATGATGTTGTGTGGATGCGCCGATGCCGGAACAGTGTGTTGGTAATTACAAGCCCATGGGCTGCACAAAAGTCTAGCAGCCTCCTACCGTTGTTATGACCAACTCGGGCATTAAAGTCACCCAACAAGATGACTCTATCCCGAGGGGGCACTTTAGCTAGCACCTGAGACAGGACCTCATAGAAGGCATCTAACTCATCGGCCTTGCCTGCATCCCTCCACTGATGTTCATGTTCGGTGGGGGCATAAGTAATCACGACCATTACTCCTCGCCTCCGGTTGATGGAAAAGCGACCCCAAGGTAGCCTGGGGCTTACGGCTTCCTACACATCACCGCCACGCTCCCAGAAGCCCTTCATTTTATTGTTCAAAAGAAGATCCACTCACTGTTGTTTGGTGGTCTCCTGCCCCGAGTAGAGGACTGTCCACCCCTCATGGTGGCAGGAGCCAGAGATGGTCCACCGGACCTCCTGAATACCACAGAGATCCAGGCAGTACCGGTCCAACTCCCGACAGAGGAGTGGCAGCCTCTCCTCCGCCGTGCGCGTTCGAACCTTTCCCATGGCTTTTTGCTGCTTCTGGAGGAGCCCCGAGGGTAAGGATGCAATCTCCTGGCTCTGCCAAATGGGGTTTGGCCAGGAGGCGTCATGGACGCCTGTCCCCCCGGGGTCTCTGGCACAAGCTTAGTGGGATTTATATTTTTGTGGTTGAGTGGTAGTTAATTGAAGGTGGAGGGGTTACCAGCCCCTTGCACCCATCCAGAGCCCCCTTTGGCCGCTGTAGTGGCTACAAACGCCCTGAGGGAAATGGGCAATCGAAATTGGCCCTCCCCCCACGGCACTGCTCACCACATCGTTGCCGTCTGGCACAAACGAGGAGGTAGGGGGTTGTTTTGTCGGACACACTTACACACAGACACACACTTACACACAGGCACACACTTACACACAGACACACACTTACACACAGACACACATTATACACAGACACACACTTACACACAGACACACACAGACACACAGACACACATTTACACACAGACACACACTTACACACAGACACACACTTACACACAGACACACACGAACACACTTACACACAGACACACTTACACACAGACACACACTTACACACAGACACACATTTACACACAGACACACACACAGACACACATTTACACACAGACACACACAGACACACACTTACACACAGACACACACTTACACACAGACACACATTATACACAGACACACACTTACACACAGACACACACAGACACACAGACACACATTTACACACAGACACACACTTACACACAGATACACACACAGACACGCACGAACACACTTACACACTTACACACAGACACACACTTACACACAGACACACATTTACACACAGACACACATTTACACACAGACACACACGAACATACTTACACACAGACACACACTTACACACAGACAAAGATAAAGATCCCCCGTATAGCCTTAACAGACTGTAGGGGCAAGTGCTGTTAGCGAGCACACACAGACACACACTTACCCACAGATACATACTTACACAAAGACACACATTTACACACAGACACACACACACAGACACATTTACACACAGACACACACAGACACACACTTACACACAGACACACACTTACACACAGACACACACGAACACACTTACACACAGACACACACACTTACACACAGACACACACACAGACACACACAGACACACACTTACACACAGACACACACACTTACACACAGACACACACGGACACACTTACACACAGACACATTACATACAGACACACACTTACACACAGACGCACACACTTACACACAGACGCACACACTTACACACAGACACATACGAACACACTTACACACAGACACATTACATACAGACACAGACACACACACATACACAGACACTCACTTACACACAGACGCACACACTTACACACAGACACACACGAACACACTTACACACAGACACATTACATACAGACACACAACAACAACAACCGCCATTCGCCACTAAGTGGCGGTGACGTCACCACGACGCTTGTGCCAGGCCAAGTGCACCTTGAGGCCACGTGAAGTGTCGAACGCCCGCTGGCAGGAGGTCACGGGGCAGACCCAGGTGCCACGGGTCGACTGACCGAGATGACCGAAACACACACGCACACATACACAGACATACACAGACACACACACACTTACACACGTACACACAGACACACACTTACATACAGACACTCTTACACACACTTACATACAGACACATACGTACACACAGACACACACTTACACACACACTTACGCACACGTACACACAGACACACACTTACACACACACACACTTACACACGTACACACAGACACACACACACTTACACACACGTGCACTCATAAATAGAAGGCGAGGGGGTTATTGATAGACTCGATGGGCAGCGAGGAAGGAAGAGAAGGAGGGTCGACGGAGCTGAGACTCACAGCGGGTGGCAGTCGGGCTCGAAAGACACCAAGACAAAGCTCCCCCGTGTAGCCACAGAGCTGCAGGGGCAAGTGCTGTGTATTCGTGATAGCGAGCAGCAGCAGCAGCAGCCGCAGCGTCTATGGAGGTACAAAAAAAAGTTAGAAAGATTCCCCGTGTAGCCTGTAACAGAGTGTGGCACACGAGGGGGTGGGTGGCCAGCACCACGCCCGGCCGCCTTTGTCTCCCCCAGTGGCGAAGTTTACACACCACACCGGGTACTCGTTTGAGGCTGAGTCGACCTAGGGGAGGCCCAGGACCGGTTCAGATAATCATTTACCGGTGTTGGCCGTGAGCGGGAATCGAACCCGGGTCGCCAGGTTCGTACCGCAGCGTAGCGCTAACCGCCACACACACAGACACACAACAACAACAACAACAACCGCCATTCGCCACTAAGTGGCGGTGACGTCACCACGATGCTTGTGCCAGGCCAAGTGCACCTTGAGGCCACGTGAAGTGTCGAAAGCCCGCTGGCAGGAGGTCACGGGGCAGACCCAGGTGCCACTGGTCGACTGACCGAGATGACCGAGATGACTGGCTGATGCACCACCTGTGCCCCCTACTGTGCCAACTTGCTGTGCTTTAGTCACCCGGCGCTCCGCTCGTTGTTGTGAGCGTCGCTCCTCCGCCCTCCGTTGTTGTTGGAGGGCGACTGCCTCCAACTGCCCAGTAGCGTCCTTCACGAGCCTCCTCCACAGAGGCCGATCTTGACACCGCTGGTACCAGTCATCGGCAAGTCCACTCAGCTCCACGTCCTCCTGTACCACATCACTCCATCTCTTCTCCAGCCCGTGCCGCGCCCGTCTAGCCCCTCGATCCGGACTGAACAAAAGCTGTATTCTTGGTTCTTTCGGTAAAGTCACGTAGAAGGGAAATAATAAAATAAAACAAACATTAAACAATAAAAATTCTCACGAAGTTTCGACTGCAACACAAGCAATCATCATCAGGTGTGAAATCCAATCACCGGGTGATCGCCCCCCCCCCCATGGTGGAAGCGCTGGCTCACCGCCGCACGGGGTTACTCCCGCACACGCCCACGTACACCACCACTGATACGATGGCGGCTGTGTGCACGCGCTCGCCCCTGCAGGCGCTTGTTTCACGCAAAGGCTCGCGCTAAAGCGGCTGTATGAATATGCGCGTCAGCTGGTGGTCGTTCACTGCCTCCGCCCTAATACTCACGCGGCACGGCTGCACAGACGTGTGAACATCGACAGCCATTTATGTTGTAATAACGATCAAGATCCCCCGTATAGCCTTAACAGACTGTAGGGGCAAGTGCCGTTAGCGAGCACCTATGAAGGCCGGCACGGCACACGAGGGGGTGGGTGGCCAACACCACGCCCGTCCGCCTTTGTCTCCCCAGTGGCGATGTTTTCTACACACCGCACCAGGCTACTCATTTGAGACTGAGTCGACCTAGGGGAGGCCCAGGACCGGTTTAGATAATCGTCACCAATGTTGGCCGTGAGCGGGAATCGAACCCGGGTCGCCGGGTTTGTAGCGCAGCGTAGCGCTAACCGCTACACGCGGCCTCACACACACCCTCAAATAACCAACACCGGGTCGAGGCTCCAACCACACAAATCACACCGCACCGATACTCTGTACTAAAGTTTATTAACGGCCCAAATACACGCCACCTGGGCAGGGGGGGGGGGGATATTTTGCGAGAAGAGCTTAGCCTGACCCTGCCTACGAACCCAGTCACTCAAACGTCCTTCCACGCACCTCGAAGCTGGACTCACGGCGTCGCACGGACGCCGTGAGAGTCGGAGGGAGAAGGACGGGAGAAAACTTCCCCCATCACCGCCTCGTAGCGGCACTCGCCGGCATCACATGGACGGTGCGAGCGGCTAGAGGAGACAGGACGGCAGGGAGTGGGTCTTGACGGCCCGGAGGTTGAAGACAGGAGAGAGAAATCGTCCCGGGCAACTCGTTTTATTCCCTTAACTTCCAAGGCCTAGGGTGCCATTGTTCCATCACAGTTCCTATGATCACTGTTGCATTGCTTTCATGGCTTTATTTTGGTGATTTCGAAAAGTGTATTGGTTTAGCCATGTTTGTTTGTTGTAGTACAGAGTTAGACTGATGGCCTTAATCTAAGTTGTCTTGTGGTTGTTGTTGTTGTTGTTGTTTGACTTGCATCCCACTGGGATTTTTGCACACAGTGTTTGTGTACGGTGTTTTTTCTGAAATATTTAGTTGTCTTTTCTTGGATTTTCTGTTTGCACTTAGTCACATATTCACTTTAAGATGGTTTTTTTGTTCATGTTTTTGTTTTTTGTTTGTTGCGGTTGCACCCGATTCAAGAGCCGAATGGCTCACAGGGCTACACCTAATACATGAACTTGAACTTGAACCGCGCGGCCAATCGGGCGCTTAGCTGTGGTTACCGCCCCCCCCCCCTGTTACCGTGTCCTCCCTCGAGTGTCGTGCGGCGGCGGCCACCCATTGTCCCTCGTTGCCTGTGGTCTTGAAGGGCTCTTGCGCTTTTGCTCGCTTAATATTCCGCCCTCCGTCCTGCCCCCAGTGTCGTGAGTGACTCATCACGGTTGGCCCAGGGAACCTTTTCTTTCTGCGCCAATACAATTCTAAACCGATTTTAGGGGCATCGCAACGTAACCTGCCGTGCGAGGGTCGGCCAATCTCCTGGCACCGGGAAACCGTGGCACTTTCCCTGTAGGGGCCCTTTGGATTAAAACCCGATGTGCCAGGCAATCCCCCGCCAGGACACTGTGTTTGGCTGCAAGTGCTGCATGTGCTGCGTGTGCTCAGGGTGGGGGTAGTGCACAATTGCGGCACTTGCGGAGTTGCCACTCACAGGGGGTGACTTCTTCCAATATTTGAGGCACCGCAGCCTCAGCAGGGTCATCCCCACTTTGTCCTATGGTGTTTTCCAGGCTGAGGGATTTCCCCTCCCCCAGGACCTCAGAAATGCACAGCAAATCTACAAACCTGTTCCTGGGAGTCGAAGGCTGCGGTAAGCCTCCTCATTCTCTGATGTGGGATGCTGTAGCCGATGAGAGTGGGCCTGTCGCTTTTTCTCAGCCAGCCTGAACACCTCCTCTGTCATCCAGGGTCTCTGGGGAGGTCTGGATCGTGTATCCAAAGCAGCCATTGCAGCTGCATGAGCCACAGTCCTAAACTCGCCCTATTTACCCTCGACATCAGGAGGAGTAGGGGACGATGCCAACCCCAGCCGCAAGCGATGATGAAATTCTCGATTGCCACATTCATCAGCTAGCTGAGACCAGGCCACTAAGGGTTTGAATGGGGTCCTGGGTGTACACCCACCACCGGAGTGGAAAAATGGCAGGCGCATCTTACTGATGACAAGTCGATGGTCAGTGGGCAGATCAGCTCCATGGTAGGTCTGATATCAAGGACATGGGCCCGCATCCGCTGTTCCGTCACTATGTAGTCCAGCAGATGTTCTTGCTTGGACCCGGCATGCATCCATGATGTTGTGTGGATGCGCCGATGCCGGAAAAGTGTGTTGGTAATTACAAGCCCATGGGCTGCACAAAAATCTAGCAGCCTCCTACCATTGTTATTGAGCTGATCTGACGCATGCCTTTCAATTACTCCAGACCAGGTTCCAGCATCATGACCAACTTTGGCATTGAAGTCGCCCAACAAGATGACTCTATCCCAAGGGGCCACTTTAGCTAGCACCTGTGACAGGAGATCATAGAAGGCATCGGACTCATCGCCTTTGCCTGCATCCCTTCACAGATGTTCGTCTTCGGTGGGGGCATAAGTAACCACGACCACCACTCCTCGCCTCTGGTTGATGGGAAGGCGAGCCAAAGGTAGCCTGGGACTTACAGCTTCTCACACCTCACCGCCACGCTCCCACGCCTCCTTCATTATTTTGTTCAGAAGAATCGCCACTCCCTGTTGTTTGGCAGTCTTCTGGCCCGAGTAGAGGACTGTCCACCCCTCATGGTGGAAGGAGCCAGAGCCGGTTCACCGGATCTCCCGAATACAACAGAGATCCAGGCGGTACCGGTCCAGCTCCCGACAGAGGAGCGGCAGCCTCTCCTCCACAGTGAGCGTTCGAACATTCCACGTGGCCACCCGCAGTGGCTTTTTGTTGTTTCTGGAGGAACCCCGAGGATAAGGATTCAGTCTCCTGGCTCCACCAAATGGGGTTTGGCCAGGAGACGTCATAGACGCCTGTCCACCCGGGGCCTCCGGCACAAGCTTAATTAGATTTTTAGACGTGGTTTTGTGGTCATTAATTGAAGGTGGAGGGGTTACCAGCCCCTCGCACCCATCCAGAGCCCCCATTTGGCCGCTGTGGTGGCTACAAACACCAGGAGGGGAGAGGCCAATCTGAATTGGCCCTCCCCCCACGGCACTGACCACCACAGTGTTGCCGTCCGGCACCAACGAGGAGATTGTTTTTTGCCGGACACTCATACAGAGGCAGATACACAGACACACACACATACACAGACTTATAGATACGCACACACAACACACTCATACACTGACATTCCCACAAAGACAAAGACTCACACACACACACCCACAGGCTCACTCATTCATTCATACCCTGACACCCACACATGCTGACGCGCACGCACACACACACACCCACACACACGGACACACACACCGACACACAAGGACACACACACACACCGACTCACAAACACGCTGACACTCTAACTCACAAACAGAACACTGAGACCCACATACTCTCACACACAGAAGACACTCACGCAGAGCACACACATAGACACACACCACACACACGGACACCCACACACACGGGCACACAAACACGGACAACCACACACACGGACACCCACAAACCCACACACAAGGACACACACACAGACACACGCACGCACACAGACACACACACAGACACACACACACAAGGACGGACACACACAAGGAGACACACGGACACACACACACACAAGGACACACACACAAGGAGACACACACACACACAAGGACACACACCCACACACACGGGGACACACACACACGGGGACACACATACACACAAGGACACACACACACAAGGAGACACACACAGACACACACACACACCCACCCACACACACCCACAAGGAGACACACACAGACACACACAAGGACACACACACACACACGGACACACACACGGGGACACACACACATGGACACACACACACAAGGAGACACACACACGGACACACTCACACACACACGGACGGCCGCACGCGCTCGCTATGCCGCGTGCGCTCGCCCAGGCGGCTGTGGTGGTCCTGCTCTGCTGCTCCACATTCACACACTGCGGTAAGACTCATGTAGTGTATAGTGTAGTGTATAGTGTAGTGTATAGTGTAGTGTATAGTGTGTGTGTAGTGTGTGTGTAGTGTAGTGTGTGTAATGTGTGTGTAGTGTGTGTAGTGTGTGTGTGTAGTCTGTGTGTGTAGTCTGTGTAGTGTGTGTGTAGAGTGTGTGTGTAGTGTGTGTGTAGTGTGTGTAGTGTGTGTGTAGAGTGTGTGTGGTGTGTGTAGTGTATGTGTAGTGTAGTGTGTGCAGTGTGTAGTGTGTGTGTAGTGTGTGTGTAGTGTGTGTGTAGTGTATGTGTAGTGTAGAGTGTGTGTAGTGTGTGTAGTGTAGTGTGTGCAGTGTGTAGTGTGTGTGTAGTGTGTGTGTAGTGTATGTGTAGTGTGTGTAGTGTGTGTAGTGTAGTGCAGTGTGTGTGTGTGTAGTGTGTGTAGTGTGTGTGTGTAGTGTAGTGTGTGTGTAGTGTGTGTGTAGTGTGTGTGGTGTGTGTGTGTAGAGTGTGCAGTGTGTGTAGTGTAGTGTGTAGTGTAGTGTGTGTGTAGAGTGTGTGTAGAGTGTGTGTAGTGTGTGTAGTGTAGTGTGTGTAGTGTAGAGTGTGTGTGTGTGTAGTGTGCAGTGTGTAGTGTAGTGTAGAGTGTGTATGTAGAGTGTGTGTAGTGTGTGTAGTGTAGTGTGTGTAGTGTAGAGTGTGTGTGTAGAGTGTGTGTAGTGTAGTGTGTGTAGTGTAGAGTGTGTGTAGTGTGTGTAGTGTGCAGTGTGTGTGTAGTGTGTGTGTGTAGTGTATGTGTGGAGTGTGTGTAGTGTACGTGTGGAGTGTGTAGTGTAGAGTGTGTGTAGTGTGTGTAGTGTAGTGTGTGCAGTGTGTAGTGTGTGTGTAGTGTGTGAAGTGTAGTGTGTGCAGTGTGTAGTGTGTGTGTGTGTAGTGTGTGTAGTGTGTGTGTAGTGTATGTGTAGTGTAGAGTGTGTGTAGTGTGTGTAGTATGTGTGTAGTGTGTGTGTAGTATGAGTGCAGTACACGTGCAATGCACGTGTACTGCACGTGTAGTGCCTCGCCATATTTCACGAATAGCAAATGCACTGCCCAGAGAGGGAGGCCGTGTGAGTACGTGTCTGTGTGTACGGGGTGTGTGTACAATGTGTGTGTGTGTACGGTGTGTGTGTGTGTACGTGTCTGTGTGTACGTATGTGTGTCTGTGTGTGTACGTATCTGTGTGTGACTGTGTGTGCACGTGTGTGTGTAACTGTGCGTGTGTACGTGTGTCTGTGTGTGACTGTGTGTGACTGTGTATGTGTACGTGTGTGTGTGTGACTGTGTGTACGGTGTGTGTGTGTACAATGTGTGTGTGTACGTGTGTGTGTGTGACTGTGTGTACCAGAGGTGGGACAAAGTCATTGTTATGCAAGTCCAAGTCGAGTCTGAAGTCATCAAATTCATGACTCGAGTCTGACTCGAGTCCAAGTCACATGACTCGAGTCCACACCTCAGAGGTGGGACAAAGTCATTGTTATGCAAGTCCAAGTCGAGTCTGAAGTCATCAAATTCATGACTCGAGTCTGACTCGAGTCCAAGTCACATGACTCGAGTCCACACCTCTGGTGTGTACGGTGTGTGTGTACAATGTCTATGTGTGTGTACGTGTGTGCACGTATGTGTGTGTTTGTGTGTGTACGGGGTGTGTGTACAATGTGTGTGTGTGTGTGCGGTGTGTGTGTAAGGTGTGTGTGTGTGTGACTGTGTGTGTACGTGTGTGTGTGTCTGTGTGTGTACGGGGTGTGTGTGTGTACGTGTGTGTGTGTCTGTGTGTGTACGGGGTGTGTGTGTGTCTGTGTACGTGTGTGTGTGACTGTGTGTGTAGGATGTGTGTGTAAGGTGTGTGTGTGTGTGACTGTGTGTGTACGCGTGTGTGTGTGTGTAAGGTGTGTGTGTGCAATATGTGTGTACGGGGTGTGCGTACACTGTGTGTGTGTACAATGTGTGTGTGTACGGTGTGTGTGTGTACGGTGTGTGTACGTGTGTGTGTGTACGTATGTGTGTCTGTGTGTGTACGGGGTGTGTGTGTGTGTACAATGTGTGTGCGTGTAAGGGGTGTGTGTGTGTACGTGTCTGTGTGTACGTGTGTGTGTGTGTGTACGTGTGTGTGACTGTGTGTGTACGGTGTGTGTGTGTGTGCAATGTGTGTGTGTGTACGGTGTATGTGTGTACGGTGTGTGTACGTGTCTGTGGGTACTTATGTGTGTCTGTGTGTGTACGTGTCTGTGTGCACATGTGTGTGTGTGTCTGTGTGTGTACGGTGTGTGTGTATACAATGTGTGTGTGGGTACGGTGTGTGTGTACGTATCTGTATGTACGTGTGTGGGTACGTGTGTGTGTACGTGTGTGTGTACGGTGTGTGTGTCTGTGTGTACGTGTGTGTGTACGGTGTGTGTCTGTGTACCATCTGTTGAGGAAGTACCGAAGGCGATCCAGAGCCAGAGATCAGGAAAGGCTCGGCGAAATGCTGAGGGTGGCGTTTGTGCACAGACTGCCCTATATGACATCATAACAACAGTCTGGACCACTGGACGGGTTCCGCAGGATTGGAAGGATGCCCTGGTGGCCCCCCTCTTTAAGAAGGGGGACCGCACAGACTGTGATAACTACAGGGGCATCTCACTCCTCAGTGTGCCGGGAAAGGTCCTGGCAAGGATTATTCAACATCTCCTTGCTAGGCATGCTGAGGAGAGGCTTGCGGAACCCCAATGCGGTTTCAGGAAAGGGCGGTCCTGCACAGATGCCATATTTTCTGTCCGTCTGCAACAACAGAGGTGTAGGGAATTCCAACAAGACCTACATCTCTGCTTTATTGACCTGGTGAAGGCCTATGATACCATCAGTAGGCCTGGGCTCTGGGTTGTTCTTCGTGCTTTCGGAGTCCCTGACCCTCTGCTCACGATCATTAAGGACCTTCATGATGGTGAGCGGGCCCGAGTAAAACCACGTGGCCGGGAGTCGGAGCCATTCCCTGTGTAGTAGGTTCCAGGAGACTTGGACGATGTTGTTGGAGGCACACTTATTTATTAAGCACAAAGTACATACCAGGCCGAGATGTACAACACTTGAAGGGGTATTGGCCCCTTCACCCGTCTAACTGGGAGATCCACACTCTATGTCACAGCTAGCCTACTCCTAGGTCCTCCACTACCGGGCTTGGGGAGGCTAGCTAACCCAGCCCTGGTTAAGCTGGGATTACGGCACCCCGAGTCCCCAGACCGGCTCTTACAAGAGCATCGGCTCTGGGCTCTCGGGGCCACGCCACTGGCTTGCCCTGGTCGGTCCTGAGAAGGACAGCGAGCCAGGGGAGTCCCAGGGCCTATCTAGCAGGTCTTCTTGCTTCACTGGTTAAGGCTCAACACTGAACCCCGAGCCCTCCGGCTCACCGCCTTATATAGCAACTCCCCCACTGAGGGGTGGGGCCGTGGGGGATCCCAGCTCCGTGTCAGCCCCCCAGGCTGAACGGTGCGGACGTCGATGTAAGCGCCTCTCAGCGTACGGGCATAACCACGCCCAGTGTGTTTGTTAAGCCCTCCGTAACACCGCTACATCTGTACACCTTGGGGTGCGACAGGGATGTCCTCTGGCTCCCACATTATTTAACATAATCTTTGACCTCGTAGTTTGTGAAGCCTTCAATAGCTGTACCGGAGGAAATTCCATCTGGCACAGATACAATGGGAGGCTGATCGATGCCCGAGTGCGGTCAAGGGATGGCTCTATTGGTCAACCACGTTATGTATGCCGATGATTTGGTAATAGCTGCTCATTCAGAGGAGGAGCTGGAGACGCTGCTGCTGAACCTGGAGCTTGCCACTAAAAGATTGGGCCTTACCATCAGCCCCACCAAAACTAAGCACCTGCCTGGATATTTTGTACCATCGGACACTCCACCCCCACAACTCCTAAAGAGTGATAGCGCAATTGTGGAGAGAGTGGAGATTTTCCCATACCTTGGCAGTGTGCTAATGACCGGCACCTGTTTGACAGCCGAGGTCTCACTCCGAATCAGTCGAGCTGCATTATCTTTTCATCGGCTGCGTAACGCTGTGTGGAAGCTACCTGGTCTGTCGCTTCGCACGAAGCTTCGGGTCTTCTCGACCACGGTCATTCCCTCCTTTCTCTACGCTTGCGAAACATGGACCCCCCTAATGGAACATCTGCGCCGGTTAGAAACATTCAGGCTGGCATGCCTACGATCCGTCATGGGTTTAACCAGGCTGGATTGTCCCATCGGTGAGCTCCTCCGGCAGGCAAGGCTGCGTTGGCTGGGTCATGTAGCCTGCATGCCCAGCCACCATATGCCTAAACAGCTTTTGTACGGCCGGATCGAGGGGGCTAAACGGGCGCGGCACGGGCTAGAGAAGAGATGGAGTGATGTGGCACAGGAGGACGTGGAGCTGAGTGGACTTGCCGATGACCGGTACCAGCGGTGTCAAGATCGGCCTCTGTGGAGGAGGCTCGTGAAGGACGCTACTGGGCAGTTGAAGGCAGTCGCCCTCCAACAACAATGGAGGGCGGAGGAGCAATGCTCAAAACAACGAGCGGAGCGCCGGGTGGCTAAAGCACAGCAAGTTGGCACAGTAGGGGGCACAGCCAGTCATCTCGGTCATCTCGGTCAGTCGACCCGTGGCACCTGCTGGGTCTGCCCCGTGACCTCCTGCCAGCGGGCGTTCGACACTTCACGTGGCCTCAAGGTGCACTTGGCCTGGCACAAGCGTCGTGGTGACGTCACCGAATGGCGGTTGTTGTTGTCTGTGTACGTGTGTGTGTACGGTGTGTTTGTGTCTGTACGGTGTGTCAGTGTGTGTCTGTGTGTGTGTCACTGTGCGTGTCACTGTGTCTGTGTGTGTGTCACTGCGTGTGTCACTGTGCATGTGTCAGTGTGTGTCATTGTGTGTGGGTCTGTGTGTGTGTGGGGAGGGAGCGGTGGTGTAGCGGTCAGCGCTACGCTGCGCTATGAATCCGGTGACCCGTGTCCGATTCTGGCTCAAGACCAACAGCGGTGATGGTTATCTGAACCGGTCCTGGGCCTCCCCCCATGTACCACAGTGGAGGCCTTCATAGGTGCTGCTGGCTAACGGCACTTGCCCCAACAGTCTGCCGAGGCTATACGGGGGAATTTATCTTTGTGTGCGCGTTGGCGGGGTCGTGGAGCCCGCGTGCCAAGCCACCGCATGGCCAAGCAGCTTCTGTTGGGCTGGAGTAGAGATGGACTGGTGGGTGGGTGGATGAGTGGGTGGGTGAGTGAGTGAGTGGGTGAGTGGGTGAGTTGATGGGTGGGTGAGTGGGTGGGTGAGTGGGTGAGTGAGTGGATGGGTGGGTGAGTGGGTGAGTGAGTGGGTGGGTGGATGGGTGGGTGAGTGGGTGGGTGATAGAGTGAGTGGGTGAGTGATAGAGTGAGTGGGTGAGTGATAGAGTGAGTGGGTGATTGAGTGGGTGAGTGAGTGAGTGAGTGGATGGTTTGATGGGTGAGTTGCTGCGTGAGTGGGTGAGTGGATGGGTAAGTGGATGTGTGGGTTGGTGAGTGAGTGGGTGGGTGGTTGCGTGAGTGGGTGAGTGGTGGGTGAGTGAGTGGGTGGGTGAGTGAGTGGGTGGGTGGGTGGTTGAGTGGGGTAGGTGGGTGAATGGGTGGGTGAGTAAGTGCGTGGGTGGTTATGCGGGTAGGTGAGTGGATGTTTGGATGGGTGAGTGGATGTGTGGGTGGATGAGTGGGTGAGTGAGTGGGTGGGTGGCTGAGTGAGTGGGTGAGTGGGCGAGTGGGTGTGTGAGTGGGTAGGTGCGTGGGTGAGTGGGTGAGTGGATGGGTGAGTTCGTGGGTGAGTGGGTGGGTGGATGAGTGGGTGAGTGAGTGAGTGTTTGGGTGGGTGAGTGAGTTAGTGAGTGACAGGGCTATCGAAGAGATGAACTGATGGGTGGGTGAGTGAGTGGGTGAGTGGGTGGGTAGGTGAGTGGGTGCATGGGTGCGTGGGTGAGTGCGTGAGTGGTGGGTGGGTGAGTGGGTGTTTGAGTGGATGGGTGGGTTGGAGGCGCTGCTCCTGAACCTGGAGTGGTATTTTGTGCCATAAAACACTCTACCCCCTCAGTTCCCCATTTATGATGCGGTTGTTGTGGAGTGGAGATTTTCCCATACCTTGGCAGTGTGCTAATGACCGGCACCTGTTTGACAGCCGCTCGAATCAGTCGAGCGGCATTATCTTTTCATCGGCTGCGTAACGCTGTGTGGAAGCTACCTGGTCTGTCGCTTCGCACGAAGCTTCGGGTCTTCTCAACCACGGTGATTCCCTCCCTTCTCTACGCTTGCGAAACATGGACCCCCCCTAATGGAACATCTGCGCCGGTTAGAAACATTCAGGCTGGCATGCCTACGATCCGTCATGGGTTTAACCAGGCTGGATTGTGTGAGGAGCTCACAAATCCTTGAATGATCTGGACACATTCCCATCAGTGAGCTCCTCCGGCAGGCAAGGCTGCGTTGGCTGGGTCATGTAGCCCGCATGCCCAGCCACCGCATGCCGAAACAGCTTTTGTTCGGCCGGATCGAGGGGGCTAAACGGGCACGGCACGGGCTAGAGAAGAGATGGAGTGATGTGGTACAGGAGGACGTGGAGCTGAGTGGACTTGCCAATGACACTTCACGTGGCCTCAAGGTGCACATAGCCTGGCACATGCGTCGTGGTGACGTCACCATGGAAGAGATGGACTGGTGGGTGGGTGAGTGAGTGGATGGTTGGGTGGATGGGTGGATGAGTGGATGGATGGGTGAGTGGGTGGGTGAGTGGGTGGGTGGTTGAGTGGGGTAGGTGGGTGAATGGGTGGGTAAGTGCGTGGGTGAGTGAGTGGGTCGGTAAGTGGGTGAGTGGGGTGAGTGAGTAAGTAAGTTCGTGGGTGAGTGGGTGGGTGAGTGGGTGGGTGAGTGAGTTAGTGGGTGGGTGAGTAAGTAGGTGCGTGGGTGAGTGGTTGGGTGGGTGAGTGAGTGGGTGAGTGGGTGGGTGAGTGGGTGGGTGAGTAAGTTCGTGGGTGAGTGGGTGGGTGGGTGAGTGAGTGGGTGGGTGAGTGGGTGGGTGAGTAGGTGCGTGGGTGAGTAAGTGGGTGGGTGAGTAAGTGCGTGGGTGAGTAAGTGGGTGGGTGAGTGAGTGGCACGGGCTGGAGAAAAGATGGACTGGTGGGTGGGTGAGTGAATGGGTGGGTGGGTGGATGAGTGGGTGGGTGGCAGGGCTAGAGAAGAGATGGATGGGTGGTACCAGTGTATATTATATATATACACTGTATATTACATATACAGTGTATAATATTTTACTGTATATAGTTCAAATGTCTCCTGCCCAGAGTCGATGTCTCTTGGTGATGACGCTGTTTTGGTGCCCCTCTCCCTGTGGTGCAGACCCCGCCTCCCCCCACCCTAAGCCCCGCCCCTCCGCTTCGGGGCCCGCCCCTTCTCATCCTAGCCACGCCCCCTCTACTTCAGGACACGCCCCATCTACACAAAGCCCCGCACTTTCCGTGCCGAGTCCCGCCCACCCAGCGGCAAGCCCCGCCCCACCCGTAACAAGCCACACTCCCTCCGCACAAAGCTCCGCCCACCCCACAGCAAGCCCCGCCCCTCTTACAACAGGCCACGCCTACTTCAACGCAAGCCCCGCCCCCACGGCCCTGGCCCCGCCCACCCAGCTGGTGCTGGGAGCGGTGGGCTCCACGGTGGAGCTGCCGTGCCACAACGCGGAGGCCGCGTGGGTCGAGCCGCGGAGGGGGCGGGGCCACCGGGGGATGGGCGGGGCCTCTGGCCGAGGGGGCGTGGCCTCTGGAGGAGGGGGCGGGGCGTCGAGCTCCGAGGCGCCGCCCGATCGCCGCGGGGCATTCTGGTCGTGGATCAGTCGCGACGGGAGGCACAGAGGGCAGGTGAGAGGGGGGGAGGGAGAGAGGGGGCAGGTGAGAGGGGGGGGCAGGTGAGAGGGGGGGCAGGTGAGAGGGGGGGAGAGAGGGGGCAGTTGAGAGGGAGAGGGGGGCAGGTGAGAGGGGGGGGCAGGTGGGGGGCAGTTGAGAGGGGGGGAGGGAGAGAGGGGGGAGCGAGGGGGGCAGATGAGAGGGGTAGGGAGGGGCCAGGTGAGAGGGGGGCAGGTGAGAGGGAGGAGGGAGGCACAGAGGAGAGGTGAGAGGGGGGGGAGGGAGGGGGGAGAGTGTGCCCCGCCCCACGTGTTGCCCCGCCCCACGTGTTGCCCCTCCCCACGTGTGCCCCTCCCCACGTGGTGCCCCCCCCCAGGTGATACTTGATGTGTACCCGGGCGGCCCGGCCCGCCGCTACGTGTCCCCGCTGAGGCCGCGCGCCGCCATGCGGCACGGCGCCTTCCTCCTGGGGGACTTCTCCCTCCGCCTGGGGCCGCTGCGTTCGGGCGACGCCGGCGCCTTCACCTGCCGGCTGCACGAGGCCGGCTCGGGGCGGCGGGACTTCACCCGCACCCTGCGCCTGGAGACCGTGCGGGGTGCGTGGTGGGGATGGCTGAGTCGACCTAGGGGAGGCCCGGTTCTGCTAAAACTTACCCCGAGCTCTCAATACTCTGATAGTGCGCTGTCTTTGAGTTGTGCGCCTTTTGGCGTCATCTGGTCCAACACCAGCGTGAGACTAGGCTCTAAGGAAAGCTGTCTCGGATGTGGACCAATCAACTTCAAGGACAGTGCATATCATTACCATCATCAGAGTTGTTTCTTTTTGTTTGCATTTTGACTGCTTGTGTTGTGGTTATTGCAAACATGATGCCTTGTATAAAAGTGTCAGTTTTGTACCAGTTTAAAGGGTAAAAATCTACTACTATATTTTGCTACTGGTAAAGGAGATGTCTCATAGTGTAAATGCTTTCCCCGAGCTCTCAATACTCTGATAGTGCGCTATCTTTGAGTTGTGCGCCTTTTGGCGTCATCTGGTCCAACACTAAGGAAAGCTGTCTCGGGTGTGGACCAATCAAGTTCAAGGACGGTGCATATCATCATCAGATTTTGTTTTCTTTTTGCATTTTGACCGCAAGTGTTGTGGTTAATGCAAACATGATCCCTTGTAAAAAGGTGTCAGTTTTGTTGCCAGATAAAAGGGTAAAAAACCTAGTACTATTACTTACGTGTTGATTCACTCTCCGACGCACCGTTTAGTTGCTGGTCACGAATTGGCACGCTTTGCGGTCGTGGCAAAACCAATTGCCGATTGGCTGCGCCGGGTGGTGACGGAGTTTAGCGACGCGACATTCGTATATTGACGCGACGCTACCAGAGGTCGCAACCGGGTACCCAATACCCGTACCCTACCCGATACCCGGCTACCCGTAGCCGGCCGGGAACGGGTAGCCGGTAGGTACCCGTTTGCGACCCTGGTGCGGCCAGGTACGGGTAAGGAATCAAAACCCGTTTGTGACCTTTGGACGCTACCCACGGAACCTCCGTTGAGCGACGGAGTTGCCTTCATTAAGCAACGGAGTTGCCTCCATTAAGCGATGGAGTTGCCTTGTTAAGCAACGGAGTTGCTTCGTTAAGCAACAGAGTTGCCTCCGTTAAGCAACGGAGTTGCCTCCGTTACGCAACAAAGTTGCCTTCGCCATCAAGAACGAACCCGGCAATCGGCTTGGCGAGTCGCCTCTCGGAATCGGCGAGTGCCCCATGACTCTTCGTCTCAACGACAGGTGGGGAGAGACAATATGGCCGCTGTTATCAGTGCGCGTACGTCCCACGACTCTTGACTCCGATGAGGAGTTCTGTTTACACGCCAAAACATTACTAATTGGCTGTGCCGGGTGGTGACGGGTTTAACGAGGATGCTCCTGAGTGTACTTGTCACCAGAGCACCTTGGGCCGAAGGTCAATGATTGACTTGATAGTTGTATCATCGGACCCAAGCCCGTAAGTTCTGGACACTCGGGTGAAGAGGACAAAATTGTCAACTACCTGGTGGTAAGCTGGATCCGACGCTTGGGGCACCGACCAGATAGACGTGGAAGGGACAAATGAATAGTGCCCGGTTTTCTGGGAACGTCTGTCGGAAGACCACGTGTAGTAAGATTTCAACCTCCACCTCCGGAAAAACTTCTCCTGCGCTCCAGGGGAGGTCGTGGACATTTAGTCCAAGTGGACGATGTTCAGAACCTCGTTTGTGGATGCAGCTGCGAGTAGCTGTGGCCTGAAGGTAGTCGGTACCTGTCATGGCGGCAACCACTGGTGGATTCTAGATTTGAAGCTTTCGTGACTGCAAGGATTCATACTCTTAGTTTTTTCGGTAAAGTCACGTAGGTAAAAAATGAAATAAAAAATAATAAAAATAAAATTATATTATTTTATTTTTATTAATTTTAATGATCCACTGGTGGACACCGTCGGTAAGCGAAGCTGTCAAGTTGAAGGAGGCTTTCTGAGCTGTGCTCCCGACTCGATCGAGAGGTACCGGCTTGGCGAGAGGGCGGCAAGCGAAGTCTCCGGGTGGCGAGTGGGAGGAGTGTGGAGAGGCCATTGAGAGGCAACTTCGGGGCGGCCTCAAAGATGCTCCGGCAAACCCTCCAACGGGACGTGGCCTAGGCTGTCCCTCCTCCGCAAGGGTGGCGGCGTAACATCGACCTCGACTCAGGAGATAGTCGCGAGGTGGAAGGGAACACTTTGAGGAGCTCCTCAACACGGTGGACGTACCCTGGTCTCAGAAGGCAGCCCTTAAAACAGCTGGGGGGGGGGGGGGTCCATCACGGCCGCTGAAGTCGCCGCTTTGGTCAAGGGCCTTCATAGCGGCAAGGCTGCCGGGGTGGACGAGATTCGCTGAGAGTTGCTGAAAGCGCCGGGCAGTGTCCGAGTGTCGCGGTTAACGCGCCTCTTCAATGTTGCACAGAAGGCGGGTGCAGTACAGAGGTCGCAACCGGGTACCCGATACCCGTACCCTACCCGATACCCGGCTACCCGTACCCGGCCAGGTGCAGGTACGGGTAGCCGTTTGCCGGGTACGGGTATGGGTACGGGTAGGCGGTGAGTCACCGGTGAGTCACCGTTTGTCACTCATTTCGGGTAGAGTACGGGTAGGGAACGGGTACCCATTTGCGACCCTGGTGCGGCCGGGTACGGGTAAGGAATCAAAACCCGTTTGCGACCTCTGGTGCAGTACCTCTGGATTGGCAAACTGGGGTCGTGGTTTCCATTTTTTAAAAAGGGGGAACAAAGGCGTGCTCCAACTACAGAGGGACCACAGTCCTCAGCCTCCCAGGTGAAGAGTGCTGGAGGGGAGGGGGCTGCTTTGCCTGGTGGGCGAGCCTTAGAATCAGAAGGAACAACGCGGATTCCGTCATGGTTGTGGCACGATGGACCGGCTCGTTTCCGTCTCACAGATATTTGCGGGGTCACGGGAGAACGCTTCTCCAGTCCACGTCTGCTGTGTAGACTTGTAGAAGGCACGCGGCCGTGCTCCCCGCAATGTTTTGCGGGAGTACGATGCACCGGTGCCACATCTGGTCCCTTGCTTCCCGGAGTGAGAGCTGCGTGCGTATTCTTGGTGTTCGATTAAAGTCGTTCACTGCGGGTGTTGAGCTCCGCCAAGTGCGCGTCTTGTCTCCACTCCTGTGATTTTCATGGACAGGGTATCAAGGCGCAGCCGAGGTACGGAGAGTATCCGGTACAGGTGCATGGAGGTGGCGTCACTGCTTTTTATTGGCGACGTCATCTTTGCCTCGTCGGTCCGTGATCTCCAGCGTCCCCTCGAACGGTTTGATGCCGAGCGTGAAGTGGCTGGGATGAAGATCAGCACCTCCAAATCTGAGGTCGTGGTTCTCTCCGGGTGAGGGGGTGACCAGCTGCCCTCAGCGGAGGAGTCGGGGTCTCTCTCGCGAGTGACGCTAAGTGGGAGCGGGAGATCGGACGGCCCGTGGTAGCCATGTGGGAGCTGAGTTCTCGAACAAAGCTCACCGTTCACAGGTCGATCTACGTATCCCACCCTCACCGATGGTCATTGGCTTTGGGTAATGACCGAAAGGACGAGATCGTGGGTACAAGGGTCCGAACGGAGGTTTCTCCGCAGGGTTGCCGGGCTCACCACTCTCCATGACCGAGTGAGGAGCTCCTCCGGATCGGAGGTGGTTTGGGTACTTGGTCAGGATGTCCCCCCCAATAGACCCCCCTGGAACCAGACTGGGTGCCTCCCGCTGGGACTAGACCCCGGGACTGGGCCAGGACGCGCTGGCGGGACGACGTCGCTCAGCTAGCCTGGGAACTCCCCAGGAAGAGCTACAGTCTGTGTAGTGTAGTGTATAGTGTAGTAGTGTATAGTGTAGTGTATAGTGTAGTAGTGTATAGTGTAGTAGTGTATAGTGTAGTAGTGTATAGTGTAGTAGTGTATAGTGTAGTAGTGTATAGTAGTGTATAGTGTAGTGTATAGTAGTGTATAGTGTAGTGTATAGTGTAGTAGTGTGTAGTAGTGTAGTAGTGTATAGTGTAGTAGTGTATAGTGTAGTAGTGTATAGTGTAGTGTATAGCAGTGTAAAGTTTAGTAATGTGTAGTGTATAGTGTAGTAGTGTATAGTGTAGTAGTGTATAGTGTATTGTATGGTAGTCTATAGTGTAGTAGTGTGTAGTGTAGTGTATAGTGTAGTAGTGTAGTGTAGTAGTGTATAGTGTAGTGTATAGCAGTGTAAAGTGTATAGTGTAGTGTAGTAGTGTATAGTGTAGTAGTGCAACAACAACCACCACAGTACCACCACAACTTCAACCACAACCACAACAACCACCACAACAACCACCACAGATTCGACAACCGCTGCCACCACAATCACACGCACCACACCCACCCACCTCACGTCCTCTGACCCCGCCCTCTGACCCCACCCCCAGTGGTGCCCAGCCACCGGGGCCCCTTCTCCCCGCGCTCGCCCCTCTCCCTCTCGTGCGCCCTCTCCCATTGGCCGCAGCCGCTCCGCGTCACGTGGTCCCTGCGGGGGTTGCCCCTGGCGACGGGGCCGCAGCCGCGCCGGCGCCGTCGCCTGGGCGATGGGGGGCGGAGCGTCGCCATCCGCCGCCTGCGATTGGACGACGCCGGCGCGTGGGCGTGTCACGTGACCGCGCCGGGCGGGGAAACGGCCACGGCAACCTTCGACCTCCGTTTCCGCGGTGAATGCGCACGCGCACATGCACGCTGCTGCTGCGGTTGTTGAAGTTGTGGTTGTTGTGGTTGTTGCTGTGGTTGTTGAAGTTGTGGTTGTTGTTGAAGTTGTGGTGGTTGTTGAAGTTGTGGTTGTTGTGGTTGTTGCTGTGGTGGTTGTTGTGATTGTGGGGAGCGGTGGTGTAGCGCTTAGCGCTGCGCTAAAAACCCGGCGAGCCAGGAGTTTGATTCCCACTCGCGGCCACCGACACCCAAGTGACGACTACCTGAACCGGTCCTGGGCCTCCCCTAGGTCGACTCAAATGAGTTACCTGGTGGGGCGGTGTGGAGTAAAACGTCACCACGGCAGGGGGAGGGGCCTCCGCGGGTGCCGCTACTCGCTAACACCCCACCCCCCCTCACCCCCCCCACCGCCCCCCACCCCCCCTCACCCCCCCCACCCCCCCCCCAGACGACGCCGCTTCACCGGCCAAAGGCGTCACCACGGGGCGGCCGCCGGCACCGCCGCCGGCTCCTGGCGGCTGCCGACCCGACGCGGCGCCGGACTGGCCGGTGCCGCTGCTGCTGGCGCCGGGTTTGCTGATGGTCGGCATGGCGACCGGGGCCGGGCTGGCGCTGCTCGTCGTTGTCACCTGCAGGAGGTCGCGGGCCCGGAACGACGGCACGAGGGCTTGAACGGCGGCGGTGGACTACGGCGGTGTTGGGAGTCGGCCAAATAGATCGTGTGGTGATGGTGGTGGTGATAGGGGTGGTGGTGATGGTGGTGGTGATAGGGGTGGTGGCGGTGATGGTGGTGATGGCGGTGATGGTGGTGGTGATGGTGGTGATTGCAAAACAACCCCCTACCTCCTTGCTGGTGCCTGACAGTAGCGCTGTGGTGAGCAGTGCCGTGGGGGGAGGGACAATTTCCATTGGCCATTCCCCTCATGGCGTTTGTAGCCACCACAGCAGCCAAAGGGGGCTCTGGACGTGTGCGAGGGGCTGGAAACCCCTCCACCTCCAACCTAACTACCACTCAGTGACGTGGGAAAATATATCCAACTAAGCTTGTGCCGGAGGCCCCGGGGGGACAGGCGTCTATGACGTCTCCTGGCCAAACCCCAGGAAACTGATCCCATACCCTCGGGGCTCCTCCAGAAACGGCAAAAAGCCACTGCGGGTGGCCACGTGGAATGTTAGAACGCTCATTGTGGAGGAGAGGCTGCCACTCCTCAGTCGGGAGCTGGATTGGTACCGCCTGGATCTGTGTGGTATTCAGGAGATCCGGTGGACCGGCTCTGGCTCCTGCCACCATGAGGGGTGGACAGTCCTCTACTCAGGGCAGGAGACTGCTAAACAACAGGGAGTGGCTCTTCTTTTGAACAAAATAATGAAGGGGGTATGGGAGTGTGGTGGTCAGGTGTGGGAAGCTGTAAGCCCCAGGCTACTTTGGGCTCGCCTCGGTCATCCAAAAGCGAGGAATGGTGGTGGTGGTTGCTTATGCCCCCACCGAAGATGAACATCAGTGGAGGGATGCAGGCAAGGCGATGAGTCAAGATGCCTTTTAGGACCTCCTGTCACAGGTGCCGGCTAAAGTGGCCCCTCGGGATAGCCATCCTGTTGGGTGACTTCAATGCCCGAGTGGGTCATGACACAGACACCTGGGCTGCAGTGATTGGAAGGCATGGGCTAGATCAGCTCAATAACGGTAGGAGGCTGCTAGACTTCAGTGCAGCCCATGGGCTTGTAATTACCAACGTGCTGTTCCGGCATCAGCGCATCCACACATCATGGATTCATTCCGGGTCCAAGCAAGAACATCTGCTGGACTACATAGTGACGGAGCAGCAAATGCGGGCCCATGTCCTTGACACCAGGACCTACCGTGGAGCTGATCTGCCCACTGACCATCGGCTTGTCATCTGTAAGATGCGCCTGCCATTCTTCCACTCCGGTGGTGGGTGTGTTCCACCCAGGACCCCATTCAAACCCATAGTGGCCTGGTCTCAGCTAGCTGAGTATAGCTGCAAGCAAGAATTTAAAAATCGCTTGCAGCTGGGGTTGGCATCGTCCCGCGAGGTTCAGGACTGTGGCTCACGCAGCTGCAACGGCTGCATTGGGTATGCGGTCCAGAACTCCCCAGAGACCCTGGCTGAAGGAGGAGGTGTTCCGGCTGGTTGAGAGAAAACGACAGGCCCTTTACCATCATCTACGACATCCAACATCAGAGATTGAGAAGCCTTAACGCCGCCTTCGCTAGGAAATTCGGAGAGCCGTGCGGGGCTGCAAGGATGAGTGGTGAGCACGGCTTGCTGATGAGATGGAATCTGCCTCAGCAGCCCGCGATCACAAATCACTCTTCGATTCCATCAAAGACGTTAACTTGCAGCACCTCACCCATCGTCATCCTTCAGGGAAAGAACGGTGATCCGATCTCGGACCCCAAGAACAGCTCTGCAGGTTTGCAGAGTATTTTTGTGAGGTCTTGTGGGGGGAGGGTGGGGAAGGGAATTCCCTCAGCCCAGACATCGTGACGTGGCAAGGTTGGGATGACCCTGCTAGGGCCACCGTGCCTCAAATATCGGCAGAAGCAGCCACCGCTTGCGAGTGGCTGGCTGGGGCGCCATCTGTAGAGGAAGTGTGAGGGGCGATCCGAAGTCCAGGAAAAGCACCAGGCAGAGACGATTTCCCAGGCGAAATGCTGAGGGAGAGTGGCATCTGTGTGTGGGGGTGGTGGTGGTAGTGGTGTGGGTAGTAATGATGGTAGGTGTGGTGGTTGTGATGGTGGGCGTGGTAATGAGGGTGGTGGGCGTGGTGTTGGTTGTGATGATGGTGGTGGTAGTGATGATGGTGGTGGTTGTGATGATGGTGGTTGTGATGATTGTGGTGGTAGTTGTGATGGTGGTGGTAGTGATGATGGTGGTTGTGATGGTGGTGGTTGTGATGATGGTGGTGTTGGTGGTCAGATCGCAGCGCGAGCCGCTTTGTGTTGTTGCACCCCTCCACCACTTGGCGGAATGAAGAGAGTCGGCCCACGTGGACAAGTCGTGGCTGCCGCCACCACCACCAGCGTTTAATGTCACGGCTCGTTTGAGACACCACCACCACCAACATTGTGGACGTGACATCACCACCACCATGTGGAAGTGATGTCACCACCACGTGCACGTGACGTCACCACCACCACGTGGAAGTGACGTCACCCCCACGTGGACGTGACGTCACCAGCACCACGTGGAAGTGACGTCACCACGTGGACGCGTTGGCAAGCCGTGTCAGAACAGCAAACAAACTTAAGACTCTCTACCCTGCGTTGTGCAACTATCCAGTGATGATGATGTTGACGATGTTGATTATGACGACGATGTTGATGATGATGACGGTGTTGATGATGACGTTGTTGATGATGATGACGTTGTTGATGATGACGTTGTTGATGATGACGTTGTTGATAATGATGACGTTGTTGATGATGTTGACGATGTTGATGACGATGTTGATGACGTTGATGATGATGTTGATGATGACGATGTCTCTACCCTGCATGTGTTTTCTAACCCACACACACTCGTCTGTCTTTGGGCGTAATCATCACCGTGTTTTACCCACTGCTGGATGGAGATCCATGTGATGACGACGATGTTGACGATGTTGTTGACGATGATGATGTCTCTACCATGCGCTCACCTTTCTTTGGGCTTAACCATCGTCTCCGTGGCCTACCCACTACTGGATGGAGATCAACGCGATGATGGTGGTGGTGATGGTGGTGATGATGATGGTGGTGGTGATGGTGGTGGTGATGGTGGTGGTGGTGATGATGATGATGGTGGTGGTGACGGTGGTGATGGTGGTGGTGACTGTGGTGGTGACTGTGGTGGTGGTGATGATGATGGTGGTGGTGACGGTGGTGATGGTGGTGGTGGTCTCTCACAACCTGCCACAGGACACAACGGCCTACCAGTAATCATACATGTGCCTCACAATATCAGGCGGCTTAATATACACGTAGAAAAAACAAGAATATATACACACACACACGCACGCACACGCACGCGACCCACAAAGTGTAGCGCTGCTTACGAAGGGGGGGGGGGGGGGTTGGTGACGTGTGAGCGGATCGTCAGACTTGGAGACGAATCTGAATAAAAACTCCACGTCACGTCTCGCTCTGCACCGCGTTCAATCAAACAAGCGACGTCTCGCGTGATGGCGGGCAGTGGGGGGGGGCATGTGATGGTGGGGGGGGGCATGTGATGGTGGGGGGGGCACGTGATGGCGGGGGGGGGCACGTGATGGTGGTGGGGGGGGCACGTGATGGTGGGGGGGGGGGCACGTGATGGTGGGGGGGGGGCACGTGATGGTGGGAAGTGGGGGTGCACGGCCCCCCCCCACTCGGCTATCGCCGCGTCGACGTTCATAACGGAGGCCCAAATACTGCCGATGATGATGCTGCCGCTGATGATGATGCTACTGCTGATGATGCCTGCTGATGATGCTGCTGCTGATGATGATGATGCCGATGATGATGATGATGCCGATGATGCTGCCGATGATGATGCTGCCGATGATGATGATGATGCCGCTGATATCGCTGCCGATACTGCCGCTGATGATGATGCCACCGCTGCTGCTGCTGCTGCGGTTGATGCTGCTGATGATGCTGCTGCCGATGCTGATGTCGCTACCAATACTGCCGATGCTGATGTCGCTACCAATACTGCCGATGCTGCCGATGCCGCCGCTGATGCCGGCGCCGATATCGCCGGCGCCGCTGCTGCTGCCAAAGTCCACGGGGCTCTCTCACATCCCCCGCCGCCCGCCTCAGTCGCTGTCGCTCGCCCTGCCTAACGACATCACCTCCTCCTCCAACTCGTCGCTGTCATCCTCATCGTCGTCGCTCAGCATCACCTGCTCCACCACCACGGGGCCCGCCCGGCCCCCACCCCGAGCCCCCCCCACCCCCCCGCCCCCACCCCTAGCCCCCACCCCCCCGCCCCCAGGCTCCGCCCCCGCAGGCTCAGGCTCCGCCTCCTGGTTCCCAGGCCCCGCCTCCTCGTCGTCCATGTCTTCGTCGGCCTGTGGTGGTGGGGAGGGGGGAGGGGGGGTTGAAGGTCAAAAGGTCACAGTGAGCTTCAAGTTGAATTTAGTTTGACCCCGCCGTGAGAACTCTTAGAGACGTCAGGATCGAGTCGATTTTGTA